>NC_045757.1:19123086-19278086 GCF_009193385.2 Nasonia vitripennis | reverse complement strand
CATAATCCACGTTAATTGGTATTCCGAGGATGCTTTGTAGTGCGCCTTTTGGGACGCCAACTTGAAACTCAGCTTGCCCCTCTATCCCTTTGCTTGAGCGCGACCCTTTGTATCTATATGTCTTTCCTTCTCCATCCCTCTTGAAATGCTCACTACTTCCGCTCTCTCGCATACAAGCTCGAAACGATTTTTCTTTTCTTTGTGCTCGAAATCTATTCGAATTTTAAGGCTCGGAAAAAACTTGGAATAAAATAATTCTTCTTATCGCGCGCTCAATATTGATCCATTTCATTCCCCAAGCTCTTGAGAATTCTTAAAGCTGCAAGTGAGCCATTTTGCTTCCACCACAGAGTACGACTTCAAATGACTACTAAAATTTATTAATGTATGGTGTAATATCCATCAACCACTATAAAAGTTTTACTTGATGATATGATGTGAAAATAGTTTAAGAAAATCGATGAGCGTCTCTTGAAGTACAAGTTTTTTTAATTACATAAGTTTGAATAAAATGTGCTCTACATGCTCTCTTTTGTATTCATGTTTCTAGAGAAACGTAATATGAACTGCTGCATTATTCTGCGGTATTAAGCGAAAGAATTCCAAAACAATTTGTTAGCGCATCTACATGAAAGAATGTTCAGATTTTAATATGAAATTCTAAAACTTTACGTATCATCAACTAGAGTTTAATAAAACAAAAATTTTGTATCTTTCTCCACGATAAGTGATTAAATTCGCTTTCTACAAGCACTAGAAATTCTAGTCGAAGTACACATCGAGCACAAAGGTATAAGCTTGCTTAGGCGTAAATTCCAGGAACGTCAACCGTCCTTACTTCGTGTATAAACGCATGCACATACACCTTCGCTTCCTGCGTAATTACGATAGAATTGCCGGACGGGAGATACGCAGTCTGTGTGCAGCCGATGCGTCAGTCGAGAGCATCGTAATGGACGCGTCTTTCGAGTTGGAGATACAACTAGTATTAAGTACTAACGCATAATCATTCATAATTGCAATAGTCGCAGTATGTCGTGGCGAATCGTATCTGAGAATTGGCATTTAAAAAACGATTTGCGACGAATTTAAATAACTTTTACTTGTGATTTGCAATGATAAAGATGTCATATAATTTACTTTTTTTAGTACAATAAAGCGGTTGGTTGAATAAGTACACATATCTACTGCACGACGTGAATAGTTAAAATTCAATTGTGCAAGGGAGCAATTTAAAAGTAAGTAGAAAAAAATCGAGGTTACGTTCGCAACTCGTCATTTCAGCAAGACGAATGACAATTCCCGGCGTTCGCGGCTCGTTGCGTTCACTTTTACGTTGATTGTATTTATTGTGCTCGCAACGGCAACGGTGAACGTACGAAGTTCTCTAAAAAGATGCCGAGGCTTCACGCGAACGTGCAACCTCGTTTTACCGCACACACAGCAGCCGATTCTACCTTACTTTCTTTTTTACAAGGGAAAAGGAAAAAAGTGATGTAGCTGATATCGCATCAACGAAGGTATATGAGTTTGTATTATGTGTAGTTTAAGCATGAAAAGAAAGAAGAATAACATTTTATACTACTTTTCGACTAATGAAAACAACCGGTATCCATCGGCTTTATTAATTATTCATGATTCATGTAGATTATTCGTGATGCGTGTGTATTGTTCGTGTAAGTATGATGATATAAGCTAATCGAGTCCTGAGTGCTTGAGTAGACACATTGCAAAAGCGAATGAAATGATTGTTTATTAATGATAAAAAAAAACATTTTTTGTGTCCTATACTGACCTTACTTTACTTTCATCGTCGTTTAAACAAGTTGCTATAAGCTTGTGGAAACTGCAAGTTTTAATAAAGAACCGGTTCTAGTAGTACTTCAAGATTTGCAAAATAAAATTTACCTACTTAAAGCCGAGTTGTTTATCAACTACGCGTATCGTATTCCTTTTATTATGCGGTAGAGAAATATATCGTTTTGCGTTATTTTACTAGAAAGAAGCCAGTACCTAGAATCGATCGTCATCGATTCGCCGAAAAACAAGGCAAGCAAATAATGTTTATGTATTTATCATTTGATTGCTATGATAATGTGTACAATTCAATCATTACGACTGTAACGATTTCTATGTGCGTCTCCATACAAGGCACATTTTACTTTCGAATGTCTTTTCTTTTCTTTCATTATATACCGGCTTTCGATGTTTTCTTTTTGTACATTCAGCGAGCTGAGCTAGTATATAGATATACTCGCGTTTACAGTGCTCGCCATCTCTTTCTAGCCTTTTTGATCGTATGCAGCTGCGTGCGTGACCACAAGACTGTATATACAGCACACATGTACAGGCTGGCACGTATACTCACGCATACACATGCACACAGGGACAGCATGGGTCGTCCCTCGCTATAGTGCGAAACTTGAACACAGTGACGGCTAAAATGTTGTCCTGGCAGTGGCTTACTGTAGAAAACGCTTCGTATGACAAATATTCCTCGTCGAGCAACTGGATTGCAATTTCGCGATCGTGCTGCCGTATGCGGGCAATGGAGATGAAGTCAAAATGAATAAAAAATCGTTGTATAAATATTGTGCGAACAATCGATGAATTATTGTTCTGGTTAAAAATTGCTTTAATTTTGTTGATTGTTTAAATTTTTGTTTTTCCTCGAGATTAATTTAAAAGTTTAAACGGATAAAGTTCGGTTTAATATAGCTACGATCGATATCGTCGCTCTTGTTATATTTACGGTATTCTGAAGTACCCGAAGAGAAGTTGATTATAAATACGCGAACAAGTAATACATTATAAATTTGCGCGGAGTCATCATTAATTTTGTATTAGATTTAATTTATCACCTACACAGTTTAATAAAAACGTTACGAGCCAGTTAGAAACGAAAAAGATTCTTCGAATTCAATGCTTTCACCACGCATTTTAGCTTACCTAACCCATTTTTCATGTTCTATAACAAGAGTCCGTGATAAAACCAATATAAAGCTGCACGGTAAATGTACTAAGGCAATCGATAAAAGAATAGTCTGCGATAAGGAAAGCTCGTAAAACGTACAATCCTTAACTATAAGTGCGATTTGTACTTTTAATTTATTTCCCGTTAATTTTACTACTTTTTTTAGTACGAAAGCAGAATCGTTACAAAATTATTATTTTCCATATCTGCAAATGTTAGCTACCTTCATAACCGACCGAACTAGTTTATACTATCTATATTACACGATAAAGAGAGCGTCAATCAATTTTCATGCCGGACGCGAAAACTATGCCATTTATCGTAAACACTTGCTTCTTTAATGCATAAGAAACGCGGGGTATCGCTGAGCCGGCGGCATGTTAACTCGCCTAATAATTAAAGCGTCGCCTCTCGGCGCTGTATGCAGCTTGGCGGGCCTGCTCCTTAATATTTCATGGCTCGGGCGAACGAATATTCTTCGGGGCCGGCAAAGGCAAAAGCTAAAGTTCCACACGTAGATTATCGCATGTGTGTGTGTGTGTGTGCATACAGCCGGCTCTTGCGATATTACGTAGGTGTTGCACTACGTGACTTCCCGGGGCTGAGTCGCTGAACCGGAGGGAATGGGCTAGAAGGTAGGGACAGGGATTCCGGAAATTCGTTGTACCTCATAAAATGGTTTTCCTCGTTTACTCTTTTTTCCTACTTCTTCTAACGCTATTACATTTACTTGGTTATTTCGCTTGATTTGCTCTTCTAGTGTTGTTTTTTTAGGTAATGAACACTAACAACGATTATTATAAGACACGTTACTACCAACCAGCTGGAGATTCGTAATCGTTTTGGAATATCGACTAATCTAACAAGCTCTCACATTTCAGAATTTCTCATCCTCTTTTATCCTCGTTATATGACTCCATCTCGTACCCGATCCCTTTGTGTACCTTAGCTCGAGTTCGTCTTCGCCTCCTTTTTGTACCTCTATGAGTCACTCGGCTTCTCCTTTACCCCGTCTTCGCCGTTTTCTGCAGTCCTTGTATTAAAGTCCCGAATAACGCAGTTCTCTGCTTCTCTTCTCCTGCATCCAACAATCGGGGCGAAGCTTCTCCTCCTCTGCAGCTCCTCTTCCTCCTCAGCTTCTCCTCCTCCTTCTGCTCCTTCTCCGCTTTTTTCGCGGCCTCAAAACTCGTAAAACGGCTCGACCTGGCTCTTGCTTTCAAGTTTCACTGACTCGTCCTCTTTCTTGTGCCGTCTCGCTCTGTATCTCTTTTTTTCTAACAGTAGTGTTGCGCTCGGGCGCTTATCGTCTTTCCTCATCGGGCTGTGTTTTCGGATAAGTTTTCAGAGCAGTTTCGCGTTTCATGTTTATGATTGAGATAATTAAATTGAAATCGAGACGATTCTTTTCTCTTTTCTACAAGCTAATTGTCTTCAGTTGATTTTGATATAATATAATACTGACAAAAGCTATACTCAAAGTTATCTTTAGAAAGCGATCGTAAGTTCGCCAGTGTCCTTTAAGCTTCAAAAATACAGTATTATGTGCGTGTTTTCTCTTCGAAACGTGTAGAACAGCAAACATGAACGTTTTTATCTTGACGTCAATCCTGCGACATTTTTGGCATCGTGACGTAAGACGACCCGCACTTTGCAAAGTATAGAAGCTCGAAAGTAAAGTGTAATGTCGTTATGCGCCAGTTACATCGCTCTGTATTTTTCTCTTGGAATTGAATTTTTCTCTCAAGAGCACACTTGCAGAAATGCCATTTGAAGTATAAATAGGAAAGCCGAGAGAGCAAAAGAGGCCAAACAAAGAAGGCAAAGAGTAGCATCGCCCGATCGCTTTCGATCGACAACCCGGAAATGAACAAAGGCAAGCGGAAACGCATACTAGCGCAGGCGCGAACGCTCTCTGTCTCATTTGCCCCCTCTGCGCTCGTGCATGCCCTCTCGCCTGTACACAGGTGTTGCAAACCGCATGATGTCGCGCTCGTAGCGGGTTTTAATCAAACTGAGCGAGTGTGCATTGAAGATATCAGTGCGGGTACAACAGGCATCAGAGCAAGCGTTGTGGATCACAAAGCAAGCAAGATGAAATAAAATTAGACCTTGCATATTCATCATGATTACGAGTAAAATTAAATAAATTTGTCATTTTATAACTATTTTATTCCTTGCTATTTTATTATTTTAAAATTTATTTTTGTTTGAATATAGCACGCTTTTCTTAATTTTGCTTTCTCTTGGATTCTGAGTTTGATAACAATCAAAAGTTCGTTGATTAGTAGTTGTATGCCAAACAAAATAAAACTACAAATTAAAGGCCTGGAAGATGTATGCATTAGATGCAAACTCATCATTTTGTCTTGCATTTGAATGCAAATGAACGCTTCAGTTCATAAGATGTAAATCTCGCATTTCTGAAAGCGTATTTCACAATTTCAATTTCAACTTCAACTTTGTAAGGCGTCAGATAGCGGCTAAAGTTACTCATGGATGCACTAACACGCGTGGGGGATTTGCGCTCGTATTCATCGAGCGTGAACGTGTGCGTGTTAAGCCTGTTGGTGTATTCGTATACAAAGGCAAATAATGAAATGTGTCATGAACACGCGCAGTTATGTTATTTCTCGGTGGCTTGCATTTATAAACGGACATTGCTTCTTCACTCGTGTTTTTTACCGACATTTTATTTTTATTCATTTTTCTTAAATCTGTCAATAAATCGAATTTGTTCGTCTTGACCGTAGTGATTTTGTAATAGCATAAAGCTACTTTTAAATGCGCGAACGTGACGTTCAGTTTTTTCTACGGACTTTATTGTCACATAAATTTTGCAACGCAGTACATGCGACGTTTTTGAAAAATTCAAAATAATTTTCCTGAAAGAATTTTAAAGCTTGGAGAAAAGTATATGCTGCTACGTGAGCAAGTTTTCATATATTTATTATATTATATATTTTATGTTTTCTATTTCGTGTATAACAATAATCAAGAAAAAATTATTTAATATAAAACATTTGACTATAGAATATATAAAGTAGTAAAGATGCATTTTCTGTAATAGTACGTTATGACATCATGTCCTCCTGTTATGAAGCATTTATTCATTATGATGATTAACGATTGCTTGTGTAGAAGACATAAGATAAAAATGACGCTGTGAAAGTTTACATGTTATAAAACAGAAAGTTTTTTTCTTATCCCGCTCTTTCTTTTTTTTTTTTTATAAAAGGGTAAAATATTCAGGGATAGGGAGTCACCTGGAGAACGATCGGACCGTTAAATTTCATTATAGGCTGCTCAGCGTGAACGTCATCAAAAGGGTTATATACTCGCCAAAAGGGGACCTCTATAGCTAATCGTGTCCTTTGATCGCTCGTATAACCCAAGCACAAATGTATTTTATACGTTAAAATTTAAATTTTATAAATGCTTATTTGCAATAAATTTAGAGATTTTATCAAGATTTTTTAGTCGTATCTAATAATATTTGTATTTTTTTGTTTCAGGTACGTATTCAAATACAAACAGTCAATTGTTGATAGAAATTAGAGCGTAAGTTGATTTATGAAAAATGTATTACTATCTACATGGTAATTTAACCTTTGAATGGCCATATTTATTGAAAAATATTCTCTCTTCATCCTATCGGCAGAAAATATCATGCCTCCACAGCTGTAGAATTGTTATATGCGTTATTGTATATTTGTCCAGATGATGAGCGTGAAAAAAAAATGTCCGTTGTCTAAGCTGAAAATCTAGATACTATCCACACGGTGAGGTTAATTTTGAGCATTCCGATTAAAATCTACGGACATGCAAGTCGTGCGATATGCCACCCCCTTGAAGCTCCTGAGAACGGGCAAGGGGGTAAACAATGAGTCCTGGCGATAAATCGAAACGGGTTATAGGGTGTGCAGTGTGCACACACACGCGCGCACGCACATGTACACATCAGAGAGAGAGAGAGAGAGAGAGAGAGAGAGAGAGAGAGAGAGAGAGAGACGTGGGCCAGCGTGCGTATATATATACTCTGGCTCGATATGTGCTCTGATCTTGGCGTTATTCCACCAAATTGACGGAATCTCATTGTCCCAAGCCTGGTGCATGTGTATACCGCCTGAATACACGTACACACGTCCACGTGAGCACACAACGAGATGTATAAATCACGAAATTCGCGATACGTGACACTAATGGCGACTGGAATTTAAGGCCTTCGAGCCTTGATTGTGTGTGTACCTGTGGGTGTGAGCCGTTCGACATGAGAGAGAGAGAGAGAGAGAGAGAGAGAGAGAGAGAGAGAGAGAGAGAGAGAGAGAGAGAGAGAGAAAGCGTGAAGATGTGGGCGCGAGGCGATGGAAAGCGCCCTCTGTGTAATAGAGCGCGATTCCTTTGACAATCACTTCTTCGCGATACGGAATCGATGTCGATGAGAAAGCGAAAGAGAGCCGATAAAATTGAAACCTTCACTTTGTTTCCCGAAGGTCTTTACTTGCGGATAATAAATTTTCTCCGCACCGCGCAATCGAGTTATTATGTCTCGTATCGTATATTTTTTTTATCGACGTTGAGTTGCTCGAATTGAATTACTTTTCTTTTTGAATATCTCGTGCGCTACGTGAAAACGTCGGTATTTGTAGAGTTTTGAAAATAATAAGGTTTGCGGTTTCGTCGATCGAAAATAATACACGTTAACATTATAAGCCACATGTGAATGTTAATCAATGCAATCTTATTCGTGCATTGATTCGACATTTGCGATAAACTATGTATTCCAATATTTGAAATGTGAATTTACGATAAACTTACGTGTAGAAAAGTTATTTTAATCCACTTCAAGCACAATGCTATTGGTGTTTCGAAAATAAAAGAATCATGTGAAGATAAAATTGTAGACATGATTGTATTGTAAGTCGTACTGTTTCAATATTAGTCTACTTTCCATACATTGAAACAAAGTTTATAATTTGATTTTAGTGCAGCACGTGGAAAATTAAATCTCAGTTGTAATTACAAGCGAAAGATTCATCGTTGCACTGCTGTAACAATTACAATGGCATCGTGGATGTAGAGTCGTGTGAGATTTTTCAGCGCAAATGCATTGTTGAATAATTGCAATTTCAAGATTAGACTCTAACGCTCCTCATGCTCGTTCTACTGTGAATACATAATTTCCTTGTGCATGCAATGCTATTTATATACCGGTACGTATGCGATATCCGTACGCAGAAATTCCAGGCATGAATATTTTCTCACTGACTATATAGCTTGTTCTGTGACTCTGTCAAAAAATATAGCCTCCATTTGGTATTTTATTTTCAACAAAATTGTTCGTTACATCAACGGAAATATTTTTTTTTTTTAATAATTTCACGCCAATATATATGCTTGACAGAATAAAGCAATAACGTATCAGTGTGTACATATCCACATTACCAGGTATTGCGCAGAGTGATATTGACTTCATATAGTAACAGGAAAGGTTGGTTTTACCTTTTTCGTTTTTGTGCTCCTCTGCTTTATTTGCACAATGCGTTGGTGTGGATACGCGCCTGTGTATATATGGGTGTATGTCTGCGAGCGAGAGTTTCGCTTTCGTGTTTTATCGTATTTCACGCTTGTTTCCATGGTAATTGTGGTTTTTGCTTTAATTTATCATTCTTTGCGTCATTGTCATATTTTATGATAAAATTACAATATACAAGCGCAGTTATAGTACATCCGACGTATGGAGCTCCTGTGATTCTTCATTTTTGCTAAAAACTCGTCTTTGTGGTAATTTAAAGAAATAAACTTATAGTATAGTGAGTGACAAGGCTTTGGTGTATTATCGTATAGAAGTAACGGATGACCAGACCTTCGGAAGGATGAGCCATCAAAGATAAGCGAGTAATTACATATGCGTAATAATATAAAAACCAATTCCTAATACAATAATCGTGAGAATCACAAACGGTCGATCAGCACGTATAGGAGAAAGACAAACCGAAAAATTTGTCAATTTGTGAGAAATAGCAGGTATATTGCAAACGAACCGAAAAAGAGGAAGAATTGGCAAGAGTACGGGCTAGTAAATAAAAATAAATTACTGCCGGTCCGGTACGCTCGCGCGATAGATGGAGGGAAAAAGGCGAGCAGAAATAGATCGTAAGAAAAACCGAGAGAGCCAGTAAAAGAAGCGGACTCGCGGCGAGCAACGAGACGAAGAGCGAGAAAGCGAGAGAGATGGGGAGAGAAAGAGGGAGAGAGAGAGAGAGAGAGAGAGAGAGACGGAGAGAGAGAGGTCGGCAAGAAAATTACGGAGGACAACGAAGTAGCGAGGGCAGCATAAACCAGTCGCGAGGCTTTAAACGCTTTTCTCCATTTCAATGGCCATCTGCCGGTTTCAATGGCGTCTCCTTTCCCCCCGCCGCCGCCGCCGCCGCCGCCGCCTCGCTCTCCCCGCGTGCGCGTTAGCTCGTTCTTTTTTACGGCCATAGGCACGCACGCGGCCACGCATTTTTTTCCTTACCCCGGTGCCTTCTTTTTTTCCGTTCTCGAGCATCGACTCGAGAAAATATTAGTCTTGCTTTCGATCTGCTTGGGCGCTTTACATGAATGTTACGCAAGACCGCATACGATTTGAAAAATCTACAATGAACGCATTGGCAATTTAGTAAATGTGCTTATTTAATCGTTTTGTTGAGTGCACTGTCTATCCTATTTCTTCTTCTTCTTCTTCTACTTCGTAAGCCGTGCGTAAACAAGCAAAAAAGCATATTTTTGGAATATCGTCGGATAAAAATGATTGTAAATCTAGAACAGTTCTGAAAAACGCTTCAACAAGCGTGCATTCTCAATCCAGAAGCAAAAAAATATTTCATCCGCACGTGCACACAGGTTGAAAACGTATAAATTTCAACCAATCCCCGAATGGAAGCTCGGTTGAGAGCACAACTATTTCACAGATTGCCAACTCTCGCGCATTTGTTCCAGTTAGAGCGTAACAAATTTTTCATCGTGTTCTCGCGGTATACACACACACACACACACACAGACGTGTCTCTCTCGCGCTTGCATGACGAGAAGAGCGTAAATACGCGCGAGCTGCAAGGTCTTCGGCTGTCGACGCGTGTATTGCAACATTGTATGTTCTGTATTCCTATTGGGATACGTATTTATCGTGCACGTGTCCGTTCTCTCGCGGCTCACACGCACCGAGACTTACAAGCGGTAATACGCTTCTTTTCTCTCATTCCTATCTACAACCTTCCTTACGTTTTTAACTGCGAAATGGGCTTTTTCTTTTTACTCGATTCTTTCCCTCGATCCTTTGATGCAGGCCAGAAGGAAGATTTTCACTCGAGCAGCTCTCATCATCGATCTCTGCAGTGTGTATCTGGTTCATAAGATACCTTTGGATAATTCGAAGCGATTGGGCAAGGCCGTGCTTCCCCCTTTTCGCTCGTTCTCCCCCTTGATTTATGCGGGCGAGGGCTAACTGATCCGTGTTTCGTAGAGGAGGAGGATTATAATGCCCAGGCTCCGTATTGGATTATTGAGATGAATAGAATCTTTATTTTCTTTCGGGAATTCACGTTGCTTTTTATTATATACCGTATACGCACGCGTCTCCCCGTGGGCGGAAACTTTTTTCATCGCAATATATCTTATTTGTGTATAGCTACTACTCTCGTTGCACAAGTGATGAACGATTCCACCTTGTAAGAGTAGATAACATTACTCCAGAGTATAGTACACACGATAGGAGCAAATTTCATTATCGTATTCATTGGAAGAAAGTGAAATGCCTGGCGCTTTATATTGCGAAATGTTTTTAAACCCTATCAGAACTCCTCTCTCGAACATAAGAAAATTTAGAAAGCCAGACGAAAGTGAATATCTCAACTTATACATCTGTTTCATGACAAAAGGAATACATACATGAATACGCTGCCGCTGCTGTTGCTTCCTACATGAGAAAATTTTCAGTTCAAAAGTGACTGTCTTGAGACGTAACTTGGCAAAGTAGTTGCCGACATTTGAATGCGAAATACAAAACAAAACTTATGGCTTTCGTTAACGAAACTGGAATTCACTTCCTTTTCTTCGCGCGGAGAGAGATTACCTAATCTTTCTCTTTTGCGGATAACCTAGCAGCGAGAAAAAGTGTAATTACGACGTGAAAACTTCGAAATCCCTGTCGGTTTCGTTGTCCGCGCGGTGTGTGCTCCAATTCAGTCTCAACGGATTTAGCACGACCGAGATAACTTGCAATAAAAGCCAATTGCATCTCTTTCGAATAGGAGCAGCTCAGGCGCGTATGCTTGTACTTAATATCAATAACTGTGTTACTATCTTGCGGTGTTTTTTTAACTTTCCGATGGACAATCGTGTCACCGGATTTACGCTGTGGTGGAACTGCAGCAAAATGAGAAAAAAAAGGCGACTCGACGAGCTATTATCGCGTGAAGGCGATGCACACTTTTGCCTCGCGTCGGTGATTTGCCTACAGCTGGTAACGCGAATCTAGTGAAATCGCAAGAGCGAAAGTTTCGAGTTTCTTGCGATTGAACGCCTGTTCTGAGCGCAACCGCGAGTGCTCACATCGAGTGCTCATAACAATTGAAATACCGCCTTGGCCTTTTAATTAGCGTCAAAGCTGTAATGCAACAACACTGCAGTCCTCTCGAACTTGAAAGTAACTGTCGCTGGGATATTCAAAGACTCTTTTTGCTTCGTTTTATGTATACTCCACCGAGTTTTTGTGTCGTAACACATACTCGCTCAGAAAAAACGTGGTTTTACATTGTACATTTGTAAATAAGTACAGACTAAAACTTGAATTCACATCGTCAAACGGTCGCGATGAAAATCACGCGGCGACGATTAGGAATTTCACGCGATATGCAGTGTGTAAAGCTCGAATACACACATAAGCTTGCTCGGGTGCGATCTCACGGGCGTATTAATCAGCGGGCATTAACTTAATTAAGCCCGCCGTGCTCGGTAACGACGCCTTAACGCCGCTGTATTTTCTCATGATGTACACAGCAGACGGCAACTGAGTGGATCGAAATACATGCATACGCGCGTCTACGCGTATTCCGGGCTATTTGTCATCTGTTTTTTTGCACGATTTCATTGAAAGTCAGTAGCCAGTAAATGAATTCAAAATTAACAACTGTGCTTGGAATTACTTTTTTCTCAGTGGCTGATGAACGCACTTGGAATGCATAAAATTTTATGAGCTTGCGTTCACTTATTGCTCGGCAGGAAATACATTATAGTGTCTTAACTCGTTTTAAATTGGGTGTACTTTCAAAAATAACTCCTCGCTTTAAATGTATATGATCCGAGAATACAACATGGAATATTCAATGTATTGAACTAGTTAATTTTTACATCAACTCCAAACATTTTTCAATAACTAGACCAAAAGAAACAAATGATGAAAATGCCCGCCTCTCACAAAAACAAGTTGAAATACACTCGAAGGTCAATGCTCGTGGGACTACATCGACAAGAGAGGTGCAAATCACGATGCAAACAAGCTGCAAGCGCTTGATGTGCTGCTCTCTGACGTTTCGCAACAAAGCGACGAACCGGCTGGAGAGTGAAAGAGAGATGAGACAAGGCGACGCGGGAGATATAATAGCGGAAAGAAAGTATGTATAGACGCCCACGCTGGCGCATTCGTTCGTACCCTCCGAAATGGACAGACGTACGAGCGTGAGATGAAACGAGCATAAAACCGTGGCACGCGGGATAATGGTGATGCTTTTATTTCGAGATTCAAAACGGCCTGTGCTTGTAATTTGCTTTTAATTTGGTTAATGATGTTCTTATTGAGTTCTGTACTTATTGAGGTTTATACTGAATGTATAATGTACATTAAATTATCTTGGTTAATATAGAAATTGAGAAAAAGAGAAATTGTTTTCGTTAAATTTCGTTCTGGTCGGTAATGTAATAATCTTTACTCAAGTTGTGCAGGAGATTTATTAACTAAAAAATTTACTGTTAAAAATGCACGGAAAAAATACACGTTATATATGCCGTTTTCTGCGAGTAGATTATAGAGCTAGCTTTCTTATTGTACAACTGGAGTTGACCTTACACAATACTCAGCAAACCATTTGGACGATTCAAATCTGACATTGCTCACTCACGTTCCGAGATATTACGCCACGATTTTAGCCTGCTCATCGTTGTACGAGAAGCCTACAATTTCGCGCTAACTCATTATTGGTTACAACACAATATTTTCAATTTCATAATATGATTTTGTAGAAGAAATCAAATGTCACCTTGCTTCATGTTTAAAATTCATTGAAAATTCGATTGAAATATATTTGCGTTTTTAAACGTTGTCGATATATGCGAATACGGAGATTAATTATGATGGGATGATGTGGTTTTCGGTCGATCCGGAACATTGCATTATTACTTCGCTTTATACCTGCGACGTAACAAAATGATACAAATAGATGATAAAAAGTATCCGAACAACTTTGTATGCATTACTGGCTACCTATTATGTCGAGTAAAAGGAAACTTGCATTTCGTACGTATGCTGTAGATGAATTTATGATTACGTGAAATTTGAATTTCAATAAAGACGATTTTTTGATTTCTTGTTTATGCAGGAGAAATTTATATTAATCTTTGAATATGATATATGCAATACGTCAATTAACAAGTTTTGAAGTTATGTCCACTTGCATTAAAAGTTTGATTCATCGTTTTATCTTTCGTTTACACTATATAGTTAGCACACATGCGAACCTATTTTAACGTAATCCGAAAATTATTTCAATGCAAGTTAGTTATTTATAAAATGATGCTACAACATTCCATACATAATTCAATGTACAAAATTACACTCTCGCATATTCCATGCAGCAAAAAATTAATTCTCTCAGAGATACATACAAAGTATAAGTTATGTCTTTTTTGTGTTATTCAATATTTGCATATAAAAAGGATGACGTGAGCTGAAATAATGATTGATCTTCGCAGGCTTACTGTGTGATTACTCATCGCTTTATTGTACCATTTGTACAGCAACAAAGGTAAAAATTAGTTGCGTCAGTTAAATTATACTATCCGTTAAAGCGTATAGGTTTCGCTTAACGTGGATACACATCGTAATGTAATATATTATAGCAATGCCCATAGATTTATCTAATTAAAGTTTTGTTCATTTCGATCATTATCTTTTAATACTGTATCTGCTTGAAAAATACGGCTGTTAATCAATTTACGAAGCATCATTCATTCATTAACATATTCGGAACGTAGTATCGAACCCAATCAGCAGCCTATAATTACTTGAGTCGACATTTCGATTCAGTTTCTGTTAGCATTGGAATTCTTCTCACCAGATTAGAGTATTTAACATTAAACACATTCGATATCTAAAGTGTAAATTCCATAGATGAGTATAAAGTACAAAACACTCTCTAAAAGCTAATCACATGAAATCGAGCCAACGAGCCAAACTTTCGTGCTGCATTCGCAGAATGACGAGTGTTTGTCCGGCGACACATATAGTGTGTACAAAATCAGGCATTCTATGATATTTATGCGGTCAAAGTCCATTTCGGGAGGTTAGCCCGCGCTCTCGCGTATATGGCGTGTGTATGTGTATGGTGTAGGGCATAGAGGCGAGCAGTATGGTCCCTCGTCCAACCTCGTAATTTCGGCGAGGCTATCGATAATTATATTATCGACTGGTGCACATATTCGCAGCGCGTCGTCGCGCCGCGCACGAGTTATCACGCGGCCGGCGAGCTTAATATACACGCGAGAGAGCGCACGCGAGTCTGGCAATATGCGTTCGATCCGTCAGCTATGTTCTCTTTCGTATTTGCTTTTTGCCCCCCCCCCTCTCTCTCTCTCTCTCTCTCTCTCTCTCTCTCTCTCTCTCTTTGTTACTGATTCCGTTATACGTCAACCGGCTCGCGAGAGCGCCTTTATTGTCTTCCGGCAGGGTTTGTTTTTGCCTTTTTTTTCATTTATTCTTGGATAGTTGATTCTACGCGTCTGTCTCAAATTGAAGGATTGCTTTCGCTGGATTTTGCCCGAAGCATCCGGAAACAAAGGCTGTCGTTTTATTATTAAATTTTCGCGCGGCAGGTATATACTGTGCGCTCGTTCGCTGTGACAATCATAATAACGACGGACGTTGTGCGAACGCAGCGTCGAGAGTGAATAAAAATTCCGACAAACCCCGATTACTGAACGCGAGCAGCCGTTTCCGATTATTTATACACCCCAAACGTCGACGACATGCACGACTGGCTCGAGTAACTGGAGAGGCGAGCGATACCCTGGCGCTTCTGACCGTGATGTTGGTCTGCTCTATAGAAGACGACTGCTGCAGGCTATCATATGCGAGAGGGACTCGGAGGCGACGACGTCGCAACGCCGTCATTTCCGATGACAATCGGTCTCCGCGTCGCGCGTATACGCCTCGTCGCCGGAGTTAAATCACAGAAGCTGCAGAAGTATGCAATTTTAACGCTTCCTATATTTGGATTCCAAATGTGCGTCATTAAATGAGAAATCGAATAAAAGGAATTTAATCGTAGAACTGCAGTTGATACAAGAGCTGCGCAATAGGAAGCTGTTCCGAGCAGCGAGAGTCATTATGTCGAGTGCTGAAAGAGAGAAGGGGGAATTCGTGCACTCCAGCGGAGCCAGGCTTCGGGCGAAAATAGATTGACGGACCACGCGCGGGGGAGGAGAAAAGTTTGCGTCATTTGTTGCTTCTGCTACTCCTTTTCGTTATTTTATCCCGAAGCTATACCCTCGCACGCGTCGTTTGCTTATTTACTTGTTTTCTCCGGGACTACAAGGGGTTACATTGATTTTAGATTTATCGCGCTGTGTACACATTCGAGTAGGTGCAAAGTACAAAGTGAGTTAATGGCTATTTCTAGTCTGAGAACCGGATTCAATTCGCTCAATCGAGTATAATTATTCGCGTTGTCGCATTTCCCGGAGAGATAGTTGAATCCGAGTAAAACCGGATGTTCTATTTACACTCGTTATGTGCGACTACAGGTAAATATAGCACCGAACTGAAGGAGCTCGAAAAATGGAAAAAGAAGTCCGAGTGTATAAAGAGAGGAAGAGCGAGAGGGAGGGCAAGTATAGCAGTGGGGCTTTTTGTGCTCTGTATTGATTTTCTCCACTCCTCGCAATGTTAGTAATACAGACTCTATTATTACTCACGCTCATGACATAATAAAATAGTTTATTGACTGCCAGGATCAGGACTGCTTCTAATTAGAGCTCGTAAAACTTTTTTCTCAAAGTACAAGCTGGCGACAAATGAAAGTCATGTAATAGGTCAGAATAAACGAGAGCATCTCGATTTTTCCCGGAGCTGGTGAATCTAGTTGAAAATATTCTTCGCGTGTTATTGCACTAATGAAATTTCCTGGAAAATAAAAAAGGAAAGCAAAATTGTCATTACGTACGGTGTTACTATTGCGAGCAACGTTTCACCTTTGTAGTTAAAGTTAACCTCATTTCAACGTATACTTGGATTAAAGCTTTTAATGCGCGCGTTCCTGTTTTCAAAAATTTATGTAACAATTTAATTTACGCAGCAACAAGCACCAAGCGCCCGAAATACGCTGAAAATGAAACATTGGTAATGAAACGTACGAAGTACGCTGTAATAAAAGCACATAAATAACACAGAAATTGCACTAAGCGAATATACCTGAATAATTAATACACAAGTTGAAAATAGCACAAGATTCGCAATAAAACGTATGCAAGAATAAACAGATGTTGCAAATTTACGGCGATCGTTAGCTATTTGATTGCAATCCAACTAATTATCTCACAGAGCTGATTTGTATTTACACGGCTATGCTTCCGCCGAGAACATTCACCCACCTAACTATACTTGTGCAATGTGAACACAGCTATACTCATCTGCACAAACGAACGGGCGAGTGCAGTGGCGAACTTTCAACCAGTTATACACAGTCGAACGAAAATCAAACTGCATGCGGTAAATTTCAATGTAAAAAGCTGGCCCACAAACAGAGTTATGCGTGTTTATATCCAGTATAGATATATTTATGTTTCCAATCAAGTTTTTTTTACTGGAGCAATTTCAATCATCAAGACTGTGAGCAATGTTGCAGACAGTTAATCGACTTGATGGCAACCGACAAGACCATCAGATTGTAATTTAATCGATTTATGGTGAAACAGGTAGAAACAATTTTTATTGAAAAATAGTTTGCCTCCATTCGATGTGTGGGTCGCGAAAATGGAAAAAAATAATGAAAAAAAAACGGTCAACGCAGTGTTCGACTTTTTGAAAATAAGACAATTAAAAAATGAACGACGCAAGGGCAGCGTTGAGCTCGGAAATTCCATTATCCTAGCTAACGAAAGAAAACTTACATTCAATCCGGGAATCCTCGTGAAAGCTCTACGAGGAAAAACTTCATCGATAACCAATCGACGCCCCAGCCGGATGAAACTACTCGCCCAGCGCGGCTGTATATATCTGTATATGGCCTCGCGGTTAGTACCTAGAGAGCTAGGGTATAAGCCGACAGCCCCCTTCGGGCTGGTTGGTTTGGCTCAGCACAAACTCGTCTATATAACACGCCGTACTATATACCCTGCGCGCGCACAATGGCTTGGAGTTAAAAGGATGTCCAGGGCTTGCGGCCGACCATCGATGACTCCCTAAAGCTCACACTTCTATATATCTATACACACACACACACACACACACACAACGTATTTTCCGGAGTAAATGCTCTGTGAATAAGTACTATATACGAATATCGATTGTATGTGTGCGTGAAACTGATTTCAGGTTTTTGTTTACAAAAACGTTTTCACAAGCATTCTCTCGCATATACCGACGATATATGAAAATTAAAAGCTCACTTTCATCAATTTTTGTATCGAAAAATATTTGTATCTCGAGTTTCTAATCCAATTAAATCCAATAACATTCTAACAGCGCCTATTATTCGTTTTTGTTTCTAAACGAACTGGATTTCTCGCAAATGTACACTTCTATACGCGCAAGAATACATTTTATTTTAATATCAGCAAACATATTGAACAAAAGCAGTATTTGGAATAGAAAATTTAAATACATAAAGTACTAACAATAACGGTACTGGCAAACGGGTCGGCCAGTAGCTTACGTACATAGAATTTCAATGCGTCAGTATAGCAACTGCTTAGTCACATAATACTATATACCTGCTGTGCATTGATATTTGAAGCACGTAGCTACTTATCAATTAGAGAATACCGCATAGAATTTAGTGCGTTTTCCTCGAACTGCGTTTACGCAAGGTCTCTTCTTCTTTTGTCCCTCTGCTAGCTCACCCATTTGCCCCAGGTAATTATCACCCGTCTTCGCGTAAATATAGCGATATTTTGGTTGGAGAGGAAATAATTTTGACTGTGTTTTGCACACGGTTCATTTTAGAAGTTGGCAGCACTGATCTTTTCTTCCATTTTTTAGAATCGTTTAAAATGATCAAGTATTTTATATAATAAATTTTCAATAAAGGAACACGAGCTAGCTGTTATATCGGGTTTATTAAACGCACTAATTTGAGCTTATCGATTTTACGTCGCTTCAAATTGATGTTGAAATCCGCTGTAATTTATAGACACAAAATCGGAACGCATTAAAATTTCATGTCCAATTAATAATGAAATATTTCAGAATTTCGCATATGTACCCAGAGGTTATCAGTCTCAAACTTGAAATTTATGATTTTCCGCATCCGTTAACTCCACAATCTGCTCGTTCATTATCCGAACAATCTGCATTCCGTAGCGCATCAGGCTAAGCTCGAAACTCCATTTTCATAACTTGGCATCATCGAATGAATCGTCGATCAACCCAATGTACGTACCTCTGTTCGCACTAAACCAACAGTTTAACCGCCGGCAGTCTTTTTCGCGTTAGATCGAACACTACTCGAAGCACACACACCATCGCGCGATTTCGAGGTCAGGTTAGAGTCTACAGGCCTGCGGCGAATTCCTCGCCTCCTTCCTTCCTCTCTCTCTCTCTCTCTCTCTCTCTCTCTCTCTCTCTCTCTCTCTCTCTCTCTCTCTCTCTCTCTCTCTCTCTCTCTCTCTCGCTCTCCACCCCCTGCGCGCATTGTGCCGCGCACTATCTGGTCCATTCTGTCGGGATATTTCTGTCTATATCCATCCGCGCGCCAATCTCGCTGCCACGGGAGCTGCATGGGCTCCCGCAACACTGCCTCTGTGCCTTCGGAAAATGAAAAGCATTTTCATACCCTGTAATGCCGTGTTTTACGACGTCTACTTGGATTTTTATTCGTTTAGGATTAGGAAAACTCTAGGCGTTAATGCTGAAGAGGGATTTTACGACGAAAGGTTTGTTTTGCATATAAGAGCATAATAAATTTATGAGTTATATATTAAGACTCACTTCGGATGGGTCGATGACTTGGACATTTAAAATGATCGATGTGATGAGGTGGTATTGATGCATGACTGTTTTGACTTTTACAAGTTTTGATAAAAATAATCACAATCAATAACTTCAATGTTTTTATTTTGTTTTAGGTGAGTGCTAATAAACGAGAAATTACTTTTTTCACATGTACCAATAGTGAGTAAAGCCATATTTTATCAGTGAATATTTATTATCGATTCTTAGATAAATAGAGAGTAAGTTTTTACTTTAATGGGCCTTTGAAAATCGTAAACGATATCAATTCCAAGAGTTTAGACTTCCTTATCACATTATTCAGATGCAGCAGTAAAACGCGAAGAACTTGAATTAAGTATTGATCCTCTCACGTTTTCGTCTACCCTTTTCATTCGGAACAAGTCCTTCAATGCCCTTCCAATTCAACGCTAAAGTTTTTCATTTATTTTACGGCACAAAAAGATTACAACATTATTTTTGGAACGGCTGCTTATGACCAATTACATAAATTGTATGGTAAAATCATATCATAATCAATCGATTTAAACAGTCAAGCTGCATTTCTATCAGGAAAATCGCTGCTTTACTAGATTTCAAATGCATGCTAATATCAACGCTAATTGATCCAACTTTCATTATGCGCATGTACCGGCAATGCATTTCATAATAAATAGTATACATAGCCTCCCACGCATAGAGTATATAACTAATCGAATTTGAATTTCAAAATTTCCACGTGGCATATAGGTGTGTATCAGAGTTGTAATTAACGCTAAATCAACATAGACGTGAATCGATAATTATCCGAAGCTATATGGACTGGTGATTCACAAAAAGGATCGGGATCAATGATTGAAGCTCCGATAAACTGACTGAAAATTAGCTAATAACTCAATGATGCACCAGCAAAATTATTCGAAAGACTCATACACTCTATTTCAAGAATTTTAGAACGCGTACAAATGCCGATGCTTTAACTAATTGAGAGACCTTGTAAGCCACGTCGATACACTTTTCTTGGTACTTTGTAAAATCATTAATAGATTCAATCGCTTCAAAAATTAAAAAGGAGAACGCACAAGCACTTTAAAGCTATCAAGCTTGAAAGAGAAGGAAACAAATATACGCCAGAAAAAAGCTATTCATCACAGATCCATAAAAGTAATGCACGAGAAGCAAAACTGTAACGATCGATTTCTCATTGGAGCGATGCTTTACCTAAATTCAGCATGAAATCAAAGCAATCACTCTTATCTCTCAATAATACTCAGACGAACGATTAATATACTCCCGAAACTATCGATCTTTCGGCCCCCTATTTTCCGCGAGAACAAGAAAAAACGGACGGGGAGATAGAAAAAAAATCCGTGTATACCCGCTCAGAAATTCCGCGACGTGACTGAGCAGACACACTCTCTCTATATGGAATAGCTATCAAAAAAATATTTGACAAGCCTGTGACAAATTGATCCTCGTCTCTCTTTCGCCCTGTATACAGAGCGAGTCACACTTAGGCGCGAGTTATACGTGTGAAGGTCTTGTGTAGTGTGACTATGCCCGGATTCGTACAAGTGAAATACGTATAATCGACTAGTGAGGCGCATCGATACACTTTTGCGGTCGAACATGTTTCCATGGTTTATGGGTTATATATTTACGTTGACGAATTCATGTGTACAGCGGTATTTGCAAATAGTGTGATTGCGCATGCAAACTTTTACAAACAAAATGCTTTAAAAAAATTTCAACCTTCGCCGTTATTAGAGGTTTTTATTCACGTCATAGCAACTTTCGACTGTTCAGAAGTGCAGAGAACACGGAACATCTGCGCGCAGCGTATGCATCAAGATAAGTACGCGAACACGCGATGGCTTGAAGCGGAAATGCATTTATATTTTTCCATGAGATGAACGGATATAATTATACGAATTTATTGTTGGAAAAAACGCCGAGTATATATTTCCATTTGTAAATTCTTACTCTGCTTCGCTGTATATTAAACATGCAATTTCTGCTGATTACCACGAAGACGAGAAACAATATTTTTTACGTTCGCAGAACGTATCGCTGTATAAGTTTTGTCGACTAAATAGAAATCAATACAAGCTTCGTTCTAAAATTATGAGTTCATCTCATCTTAGTGATTTAATTTTTATTCTGTATAAATGGAGAATGCAAGAGTACATACAATAATGCGAGCCAACAAAATAAATGAGTAACGTGACTCGATGACGATTTCAATTGCGCGACTGGACGAAGTTAAAAAGGCAATTAACTCCTCAGCAAAAAATCCCCAATTAAAAGCGTCGAACAAGCGGCTTAACGAGAAAAATCTCTCATCCGTGTGTATATATGTGTGTGTGTGTGTGTGTCTATATATATATATATATATATATATATATATATATATATATATATATATATATAGCGCAGAGCGCAAAGCCAACGAAAGCAAACAGTCGAATAATCTTAATCGACGGCTTTTACGATCGGGAGGAATTCGCTTTGCATCCAAAGAAAGGATTTCCCAGGAAGCCCGGCTGGCTCGGGGTCAAAAGACCTCATCGAGTGGCGGAGCGAGTCCGTGTGTATATGCGAGCGCTGCGACGGTGTGCTTGTACATAGATTAAGATATTATCGCTCGTTGGGACCATTACAATGCCAGACAACTGGGACACTTTAACAAAGGCACGGAGTCACCTCGCGCATAAACGTGGATAATCAACTCACGCCGCCGCTGCCGTCGTCGTCGTCGTCGTCGTAGTCGTTGCTGCTGTTATACTATATGTATGTATGTGTGTGTGTGTGTGTGTGTTATATATATGTATATATGTACTGCTGTTGACGGATAATTTACTTTATTCGTTAATGCAGATTTGCTGCGTTAAATTTTAAACGGCCGAAAACGAATACAGCAGATGATATATCTTGACTCTTGTTTTGATTTTATAATGGATTAACGATATGCGTTGCTCTTGTAGATTTTTATACAGAAAATTAATCTTTACTGCATATTTTATAATGAATTTCGAGATTTTCTCGAACTTTATTTTTAATTTTATTTGGTATACAAACAAGGTGTTTTTTTTCTTCTTTATCCTCTGTCGCATTTATGCCTTCGTCCCTATGTACTGGAGATTATACGCTTGTTAATTCTCAATTTCCTTTCCCGTTGGCAGAGTGAGCAATTCTTGTCCTTGTAGCTACATGTGCACGTACGATATCCGGAGAATTCGCGAATGGCTGAAAACTATATTTGTAGTTTCTAAATTGAAATTTGTTTCTATTTATTTATCAAAATTTAAATCTTTATAATGCTCACGTTATTGTATTATGCAACTGCATTTATTTTTAGTTTGCAGCGAGCTCATCGTACAGGAAGTGTATTGCGCCTACATATATGCAGCGATTCGTCCACGATTTTACGTTCACTTTCTCCTTTGAATATTTTATTGGCTGTAAATTTATCAAATGCTATACGCCTTGCCAACGCACATCAAAATCTTTTTCAATCAAAAAGATGCATTTTTCGTCGGTCGATTCTGTTTCATTGAATAGTGTGCATTTTAACCAACTTCGAATAGAGCTTTCGCATCACTCGTCCATAAAATAAAATCTCGAAACTCGCAGATCATTGGTTAAACCAGTAGTGTGCATCAGTTATCGCTCTTTCATTCGCGAATTTCCCTCGCCTATCAGTTTATCCGGGGATTCGTCGACAGAAATATATAACCCGTTAGGCAATATTGCCGCCAATCTGCCAATCGCATCATCGCATTTGTACAAATAGATCGCATATAATAAAGCCAAGCCTCTCGACAATCCATCCCAACGGCATCGCGCATTATCGCACTCTAGTAATCGATACGCCATCCCCTGCGCTCGACTCTCCCTCTTCCGCGATATGCATATAATGCAGACGAGAGGCAGAGCAAAGATGTAAAATCAGTGCTCGAACGATCGCGCACTAGGAATGTAACTCCTTTCAATATATCCCACAT
This sequence comes from Nasonia vitripennis, assembly GCF_009193385.2. NCBI lineage: Eukaryota > Metazoa > Arthropoda > Insecta > Hymenoptera > Pteromalidae > Nasonia > Nasonia vitripennis. The sequence goes on along the minus strand of NC_045757.1, from coordinate 19,254,649 downwards.
AATATTCTTGGGTTATTATCCGAATTTGTTGTCGTTGCCCCCTTTTCGAACGTACATAATATGACCGCGTGGTGGAGAGGCTGCGCAATCGATAATTGAAGTGGAGTGCAGCTACTTTATCGGCCGCCGGATACTCAGATAAAATAATATTGTTCTCTTATCCTCTTTGTGCTCTGTTGAGTTGACGATTGCATATTATGTGTTCTAATTGAATTTCTTGCCCGCTTAAGCATCAGCGAAAGCTTGTCGGTATATAATAGTTGCATAGAGCGCAATCGCGTAGAAAATGTTGTGCAACAAAATCTGAGAATGTCTGCGAGGTATTGAAATGTAAATGAAGCCGAGGTCAACTGAAATATTCTTCTGACCCGCACGGTCGAATGATCTACTGCAACTTACGTGACTTTCTTTTTTATATAAAAGTGAAACTTCCTGCTCGTAGTAATAATTTGTGTAGTAAAATATCTTTAAAAATTTTAGTTTATTAGTAAGAATATTACATTGAACGAACCAAATAACTAATTTCAAAGTAGAGTATAACAGTGAATATTCCACTATTTCAAAGGCACCTTATGAGAAAACCTTGTCAACTCGACTGTGACACATCGTTACGTTAAACTAGTTCATCTTGTCAAGTTTCGCGTGACTAGGCAATTGGACGAGCTTTTACGTTGTTTCTGCTTACATTTTACTTTAGAAGCATTGCTTTTGTTTGCCAACGGTATATGTTTCGCTTACAAATTCGGTTAACAGGCACAACGTGTCGCAACATACTGCACTGATAACTGATGGCCTCGATTGAAAATTAAGTGCTACTTCCATTATTCTCTTAGGGCCCATTCTAGTACGTTGATTCAGCTAATATAATCAATGAAATTTCTTCGTCTTAAGTAATACTTTATCTCGAAGAACAAAGCAATAATCTCTCTGCATGTAATAATGCTCGGAAGAGCGATTATCCTATGCACTGTCTGCATGCGCTGAACTCGTCTGTTTATGCCTCTCCTATATTATACCCGACTGCGCTACGCGACTCTCGTATAGGACGCAATGGAAAAAGAAATCCATGCAACGTCCATGCAAGGGGGCGTGTATACGCGAAATTTCGTTCGACGTTTATAGGAAAGTCAAGTTTCAGCGTAGTCGTTTATTTAGCGCTGTCGTCAAAGTCGAACATCCAAATCTCGGCTCGGATTTTTTTCGCGCTTTGCCTGCAGTATAGCAAAAAGAAGTAGCAGAAACATATACACCCTGAACGGGTTTTGAATCGCAAATGCATAAGAGGAGACTCGAATCGCGAGAATTCCTTTCCTCTTTTTCGCGCGCACGCCGCTCACGAGCGAAAGAGGCGCGTATAAATTCCGTCGAATATTTTCCGCCAGAAAATGGGGGACGCGGTGAAAGAGGAAAAATTGCTCGGGAAAATGGAGAAATCAGTAAATTGCGTTGGGGGCTTATTAAATTGAAGTTTGGATAAATGATTCATTCATATCTAACTGATGGTGGAACGCATAAATGAAATATCAATTTAACAAATATGAAACGCCGAAATGTTGATTTCGGCGTTCTTCGCAGTGGTTTACGCGCAGGTATAAACAAATGCAAATGTGGACACTTGTTGAGTGAGTAGTAGGTTACAAATTTGTGCTTGAGGTAAACAGAAGCGTGTACATTCGCGTGTACACTGCGTAAACAAATTGTGGGAATGGGAAACCTAGTGCCACGTCGAAAGCAGCCTTTACTGTGCAAATAAACGTAAATTTAGATGTAAAATTCTTATCAAATAATAATCAGCGTCTATATACGTGAGAGTATTTATATACAAATACAAGAAATAGCGACGCGTGTGGAGGCTGAATAAAACTTGGAATTATTTTTTAACTGGAAAAAGTCAAGCAAGCGCAAATGAGGAAGACAAATTGAATCTTCTAAAAAATTCCCACGCGGAATACACAATCGCGGTGAGATTTTGCTCCTTCGCCGAGCGTTGACGCATAAAAGCCCAGGACCTGAGACTCGTTTAAGGAGGTGCAAGAGGAATATTCCGCGCGCGAAAAGAGAAAAAGCAAAAGAAGCTCCTTTTATACTGGCGACTATTCGGGTTCATCAATTTATACAAACAACAAGTTGTCATCCCGCGCTCTCGTCTGGTGAACGTCGTGCGTATAACATAAGGCCTGCGGTTGCTCGAGCGTACGTTTCTATCTCTCTCGAGTAAAAGCGCGAATTCCCAAGCTCGCGACGTTAATTATTCAACTTTGACGCTGGAAACTTTCCAGCCACGCGGAAATCCAACCTTGTGCCTACAACCCTTTGCTCTCTCTCCCTCCCCTCTCTCTCTCTCTCTCTCTCTCTCTCTCTCTCTCTCTGCGGCTAGATGCGTCCGCTTATACTGAGCATCGCACGCGATCTTGTTGACCTGTTACGTTAGTGCTATAAGTGTATGTAGTGGGCCTTTTGATTTGATTGGGATAATGGCATTGTTGATTGAATTTATAAAACTTACACTGGAGTAACATCTGGTTTAGTTGCTTTTCCGACAGAGCACTTGCAACTAAAATGCAGATTGGAGAAATATCCACAGGCGAGCGCAGTTTGTTCCGATAACGACGTAAACACGGATACAGAAAGCTGTATTAATTAGCGTTGATTCTGTGCTGCTGTCGCGCTAGAGCTTCAATAAACTTCGATTTTACTCGGATTCGTTGCAGACACTCTATACTATATTACACATTAAAATCGATTACCAATTTGCCAACAAATTCCAAAATTATTCTCACAACCGAATCCCGGCTAATCATTCTCGTCACTTATTCATCGCGGCTCACCCCTTCGTTTTCTCAGTTCTCACTCCGAAATTGTGTCGGGAAAGATGACCCCTGAGATATAATGCAGCCCGCGCGACAACATGTGTTCGGGCGACGAAAGCGAGAAACGCCGAGTGTGAAACAGACATAAAGCAAAGTTGTGCGTGCGTACGCGCACCTATGAGCTCCGCGATATACTCGGAGCTGCGAACGCCGAGAAATAAAAGCGAGTCGAGCACGAAAAAGTGCAAAGAAGAGGAGAAAATTAGAAAGAGAGAAACAAGCGCGGCGGGAATAGTGTAACAAGATGAGAGAGTCGGTATGGAGGGGGATAAAGCAGCATGGCAAGGTGGTCGAGGCGAAGTGGAGAAGGAAGAGAAGAATGAAAAAAAACTGCAGTGGATAGGACGAATACTTGAGTGTGTGTATCCGGTCGTTGGCACGTTCAGAGCTCGTTCACTTGTTTCGTCCTCCATCTCCTTTCTACAACCCCCCCCCCCCCCGCCCCGCGCGATGATCGGCGTATCCGTCCTTGTCATTTTTACTCTCTTTCTCGCTTCTTTCTTCCTTCCTTCTTTCCAGTGTATCTATACCTGCTCGTCCTTTTCTCTGCCGTGCTTTAGGCTCCATAATCCACATAGGAGAGGTTGGTTCTGCTATTTTTTTCTTGATGTATTATGCAATGTTCCATTTTCAACATCGTTATCTTTCGCTTCGAGCTGTATTATTCATTCTATTATCATGATCTATATCGCAACATTTTGGAGAGCAGGTTTTACACTGAGTATTTTTGTGTATCTACATCTTTGTTTTCGTGATTACGATTTTTGACTTTTTTTGCTCATTTTTCGTTGCTCTTAAAATGTTACACCATTTCCGATTAGTCAATTTTAATTTATGAAGCCTCCACGACGCGGACCATTCCAAAAATCATGCAATTATTGAATTCATGCGCTGCATAATTAAATTTTACGCCAATCATAAATTAATATTAAATTTCAACAGAAATACAAATATTTGAAAAGCGAGCTCTGCGCGCAGTACCTTTAAAATTTAATTATTCTGCATAAATGACCATTATTAATTCTCGCTGGCACGATATAGCGATGAGTTCAAAAATGTTGATAAATTATTTTGTGGCTCAAAACTTATTCGTGTAGCGAGCAGTCTGAAAAATAGATGGATCATTGTTATTCCGTTCGAAATTGCAACCACTGTTGTAACCCTCTGAGATGATGAACCGTGAGAATCCAAAAGTTTTGAAATTACTTAACAGTCTCCTCGAACAGGATAGATAGCGAAAAAAGGGACAAGGCAAAAAGATTAATCAACGTCCTCGTTTACTTTCTTTCTCATACAAGTGCTCGCTTGCGTACCGCCAAGGGAATATAACCGTTCGATCAATATGAAGCACCGCCCGGTATAGCGTTTGCGAAGTTTCGCCATCGGCCCGGTCGATAACATTTTTCAGAGCAAGTCAACAGGGATATAGCCGAGAAGGCGGGAAACTGAAGCTCTTGCAAAAAATCTGCTTCTTTACCCAATCCTGATGTGCACCGTATACGCTTTTAAACTTGAACTGCGCGTGATTTGTGTGAAAATTCAGTTTCCGCATCGACGTACTTTTATTATCTCGGCAATAATCGAACGATTTTTTCCAGTTTCTTTATGATAATTAATCGATAAAATCACTTTTGACACACGATAATGCATTTTAAACGAATAGTTCGATCATCGTTTAGTCCCATTGCATAATAGTCTATAGACAGCGGGATTTAACTACCATGACAGCAGACCTGCGCTCCGGCAGCATCAATCGAATTTCGGAAATCAATGAAGAATGCAGCGGCCCGTCGGAATCCGCTCGAGGCTAATGAACCATTAGGCTGTAATCGTTTCTCTTTAACTTGGCGAAAGTAGCCCAATCAGCTCGGCAATTGCGCACATAACCGACTCGCTATAATACATCGTACAGCTATAATCCTCTATTATTGCGTGAGTGATTTGCGAGTATTTCTAGTTCGGCTTAATACAACAGGAAACCTATACACTTAATCTACAATCGACGATCATAGAGTGATTATGATGAAAATACGTGCTCATAAAAGTTTCCTTTTATTCCTATAGTTCGTATATTTTACAGAATGTGAAATATCAAAATGAAAGCAATGCAATTTTCGTTTGAAAAATTGCCCCTAGCATTTTCAAAATGTCATTGAGCCTGTTTCTCTTTCCCAATTTTCTCGTTTCCTTATCGCGAGAAACGGCTTTAGCGTATTCCCGCCAGAGTTTTTTCTCTGATACTCCCCCGCACTTGCTCAATCCACGCTAGTCTCCTATCCTAACCTCTCACGTCCAATATTTCACCGGTTTTCTAGCGAGAGGTTTCTATGGCAACGGAACAGCGTGATAAAGAGAGAAAGAAAGTCTCACAAGTTGGCTTGGACTGACTACGTTGGCCTGTGTATTCTTTTTTTTTTCAATCCGTATACCGCTCGTCCTTCCATGCATTACACGACGATTTGCTTTTCGAACCTCGGAACTACATTTGCCAAGAGATGTTTTATTGAGAATTTTGCTCTTTAACGAATAATAAAAGTAATCTTATTTTTTATAGAAATATTCGTAGAGGGGTTTGAGTAGAAACAGTCGGGTATTACAAGCCATCCACAACGAGATCCAGGCTCATAGTCTAATATGAAACAGTTTTCAAATAATAATTCAATTATGCGATGTGATTATCGTAACGTTAACGACGGAAAGAATAGCAGTAATATTACAGAAGATTTTATATTTGTGATAGTAAAACCCTTTTAGTTGGATAGCTGAAAGTTTTCATTGGAACGTTGAAACTTTTTCAACAACTGAGAAACTAGTCGCGCACATGCATACAATGTAACGACCAACTCTTTTGTTACCGAAACTAAAAAGTTTAGCTTTTCCTATAAAAATAAAAATACGCAATATTTCGAAAAATCGTAAAAAGGTGGTTCTGTTCATTTTACGATTATGAAGAAAAAAACGATCGTACAGGTCACAATACAATGCAGACTGTATAGACTAGAACTACTATTAAAATTTATATTCGAAAAAGTTACATAATCATATCGAAAGTTTCTATAATACTTGATACAATATTGTTAACCGTTACTGAACAGAACCAATATCTGCTCAATTCCGGTCGAACACACCCATAGCTTCCGAGAAACTTCGGAAGCTGGTAACTGTAAACTAGGTTAAAATCAGCAATATTGATTGTTTTCAATCGAGCGATGTCAGCTGTCATTTAAAGTAATTAATAAAATTGAACTAATTCACGATGAAAATTAAAAATCCGCAAAAAGAAAATCCCTACAGTAGGCAATCACGCAACTTTATGTATAAAAATCACAGATCGCTGGCTCATCGTAAAGGCTTTCTATCTTGCCCTCTTCAACGTTGCCGGGCTTTCGTTATCTTACACTTAAACTGTGGTGGCAGACGCGAGGAAAGGGGCGGGAGAAGGAGAAAGAGAGAGAGAGAGAGAGAGAGAGAGAGAGAGAGAGAGAGAGAGAGAGAGAGAGAGAGAGAGAGAGAGAGAGATGGAAACACAGAACGAGCGCGCATGCAGCCAACTTCCGCGCGAGTGAGCGGCCGCCTACACGGAGCGCGAATCAAATTAAACTTCCAATGAACAAGGCCGTGTCGGAAACCCTCTTGTACCCTCTAGTGCTCTTTCTCTATCTATCTCTTGCGCTTGCTCTATCTTTCTCTCTTTAACCTCTGCTTTTTTCCTCTCCAAGCCATTTTCTTCCCTTTTGTGCCTCGCCCCCCGCGCATTCTGCGACGATGGCGTGAAGTTAGCTGCTATTTATCGCGATCCATGCACGGCTAAGCTGTTTTCTAGAATTAAACTAGTTTATTCATAGGTTTTTGAGAATGATAATTCTGTTGAAAACAGTTTCACGCGATCTCTTAATACGTATTATTTCATCTTTTCATTGACTAACGAAACGCTTTGTAAAGCTAGTGTTAAAGTAATAAAATAATCAATATCGCTATATCTTGACGAAGGTTCTAAAGTCTATAAGTATCGCACCTACATAAATACAATACACCGGTTATGTAGTCCACTTGACGATCGATAATTCACTGACACTGCTTTGAACTCTCTCGCATACCAGAAAATGGAACCGCAGGAATTCACCAACTATAGAAGAACTATACTCAGATTATCACATAAAGTAATAAATTTTAAAACTGCCTCGCATTCTTCGTGTTCATGTTCTCGCAAACATGACTAAAATCAATACTCTATTTCAATTCAGAAGTTCGCTTCGTAACATACACAGGTGTTATTTTGGTAGAATAGTTTGCTCAAAATTCTGACTAAAATCAGCATATGTTTCCGATGAACCAAAAATCCATTCGTCCGAAGGCGTGCACACGTGAAATCGCGTTTACGAATGAATTTCCGTTCTTCTATATTTACGCTTTTGGTCGCGTGTGCGAAGTGGACACGCAATTGAAGTTGGCCGTCTTTGAATTCCGAGCATTTGTATTGGTAGAGTGCTTTATTTTTATTTATGGAATACGCCAGGCGATTCAATTTCGGTTGCGCCCGGCCATCGCTCGTTATTTTTGTTCGCTCTTTTCGCTGTGTCTTTTCTATTTTTTCGTTCTCTCTCCCTCTCTCCCTCTCTCTCTCTCTCTCTCTCTCTCTCTCTCTCTCTCTCTCTCAGCTTTTGTCTGCAAAATGCGCTGTCGGCTTCAATGCGCTGGTGTGAATGCAATGTTTATGTGTGTTCGTGCGCTGTTTACGTAGTGGTGGCGAAATTTATTTTTTATTTTTCCAAAATATCGTAAAGCGATATTTTCGCTTCAAAAAACTGTACGAACTGACGATATGGGCATTTTGGCTTTTGAATATAAATGTCGTTCCCTTTTTGTGAATGACGAATCCCACTGGAACAAATTTAATCTAAGCACAGTGACGACGACTGCTGCAGTGATGAGAGCGAAAGCGAAGGAGGTAGATAAAATAAACGCAAATGCGAGCGAGTGGAAGACGAAGAGCAGAAATAAATTGGGACATCGTTAACAGAACTGTCGCTTTATGGCTTCCCCAGTGCTGCGTATAGCCAATTTGATAATTTTCATATTATTTTTGAATGCACAGCAATGTATCTTCTGACAAGGGATTATACAAAAAATTAAAGATTACAACGTCAAAGTTGAAAAAAAGCGATGAGTAAATGCCTGCTTGGAATTATTATCTTGAATTCACGAGAAGAGAATTCGCTGTTTCGCGAGTGTGTGGTAAAGACTTTTATGCTCTGCTCTGCCGCCGTGGCAGTTGGAAAAATGAAAAGGGACGCGTTAAAAAGTTTCGAGAACAGCTTTTTATATTCGTTTCAAGCATACACAGAAGCTCTCACCCGAGTGCGTCATACGTGCTTTATCTCGTAATTATTCATTTTTCCCGACCGTTATTTTTACGTGCGGGTGTAAAATTTGCCTTTCGCACACAAGACTTGTATACGTGCTGCATATAATTCGAAGAGCCACGCGCGTATACGTCGCTTTATAGGTCATCTAAGCCAGCAACTATCCGTCACAAAGAAAACGAGTGTCGGCGGCACATAAACTTTCGCGTATAACCTCGGTGATAATCGGGTATGGTCCTCGTCGTCGATGCCGTCGCGCCTCTCGACTTTGCGCGCTAATTACACGCCGCTAAATTGGCCGATCCGGAGCCTTGCCTTGCTCACGCGCCTATGTGTATACGGAGCACCCGCGAGCCCACGCATGATTATCTCGATAAGCATCGAGCAGCACGTGCCCTTCTATCCTCATAATCAACATTGCCCGGGAAAATTCGCGTCGACCAGGTCAGTTAGGCATTTCTCATCGGGTGACTCGAAAAACGTGCTGATAATCGATATGTGTGACAATGTACAGAATGTAATCCGCGTTATTGCAATATTCATACGGGGTGATCGATTTATGGTTTTTTTTTTCATGACTGTCAATCAAGGCAGTGCGTATTTCTTTATGAAAATATAATTTGCGTGAAAAAAATTGCGTCTATTCACTTTGTATAATACTGTTGTGTACAATATTGAAACTTAATACCAGAAAAAATACAACATAAAGTGATATGAAAAAAAATCGAACTTCAAATATAAACGCGAATATGAGAATTATCCTTTCATGATTTTCGATCTACACTTCAATCAGGTTTATAGTCATTTATTATTCGGTACTAAAATTCGAGATTCCAATTTACTTTTGGCAATGAATATTACATAGTTACTCGAATTATATATTATTTATATATTTGTGCAAGAAATTTATAGAAAGTTCATTTTTGGATTCGAAACTCGAAAAATATTTCGAAAAAAAAACAAATGTTTGTGTGATGTTATCAATCAACGTTACTTTAGTATGGCCGGTATCGCTTGCTGTGATGAAAAGTATCGCACAATGTTTGAAAAGCGATGTCAATCTCTTTTTTGATAGTTAATAATTGAACAGACCATCTGCCTCACTTTTGACTCATCGATTCTGAAATTAACTTTGCTCGTATATCCGTCTCGCCGTTTATAATTGTGCTATTTTGGGACGTTTCGTAACTGCAGCATAGTCTGCATAGTAGTGCATTTCAAAATTCAAACTTTTTTTTCATCATTGCGATTGTCGAAGCGCACAATTTTTCACTATTATTATTTATTTAATTATAAATTTAATTATTGGTGTATGCACTTCCCTGAAAAAATATAAATTTCCGTTGTACCGCTCGAGATTTGGTTTTTAAATTCCACTTAGGTAAAGTAGGTCACTTGAAACTTTTTTTTCAAATATCGATTCTCCCTTCTATAGCCATAAATGTCCCAAAAGTATTAAAAAATCCTGAAACCATACCATCGCATATGCTTGAATTACGTACTCGATTTTAAGAACTCAATTCCATAATTACAGTAATTCTCACCCCCTCTTAGCATCTCTGCTTTTTCCAGCTCCAGTTTATCGCACCCTCTCTCAATTCGTCTGTTTGACATTTCCTTTCTTATCTTTCTTTCTCTCTCTCTCTCTCTCTCTCACTCTCTCTCTCTCTCTCTCTCTCTCTCTCTCTCTCTCTCTCTCTCTCTCTCTCTCTCTCTCTCGTGCGCTATTTTCTTCCATTTTCCTCGCCCCATCCCCGCTGGCTATATCTCGCTTCTGTTCGCTCGCGCAAGCACACGGGAGCATGCTCGAGCAAGTCAAACACAAGCTTGCGCTCAGTTCCTCCCCTGACTCGCGCTTTTCCCGCGTTTCTATGTAAAGCTACGCGTGTTTGCCGAAATTTTCACGATGCCGAAACTCACTACGCGCCTCCTTGTCTCTGAGGGAAATTACAGCATCGGGAAGTATCGATTTTTCAACGTTAATTTATTATCACGGGAAACGAAGCGTTCGCGAATTACAATAATCACATGATTGATGAAAACGACGTTATCCGAATTATAAGAACGGAAACGATTTTTCAATTACAACTCGGTCGCCGCTGTCTCTCTTCGAATCTCGCGACTCTCCGAGCAAGAATAACAGCGTTCCATTTAATAAATCCGCTACACGGCGCGAAGGACAAAAAGCGAGGAGAAAAAATTCCTTCCGCTCGCTTCTCCCTTTATATATATATATATATATATATATATATATGTGTGTGTGTGTGTGCGTGTGTGTGTGTATGTGTGTGTGTATGTGTGTGTGTGTCTGGCACAGTAGCTCTCCGTGCCATTCCGCACCGCTTCTAATCGTCACTCCTCATCCCTCTGCCAGCGCACACATATATATACTCGGATACTCCTCCATCTTCCTCTGGAGCATATCCTGCCGCCCCTGCGCACACGCGCGAGAGGATCGAGAGACACGCGGCTCTCTCTCTCTCTCTCTCTCTCTCTCTCTCGGCCTGCACCCTCGCTCTATCTGTCTCTCTCTCTCTCTCTCTCTCTCTCTCTCTCTCCTCGGCGACTTTGCGAGCACCTACTGCCCCCGCTCGCATTATTTATCAGGGTAATTCTCAATAAACCTCTCCTGCGCACTATCGCAGCAGCTCTGCCTCCGCGGCTCGCTCGCCCGGACGCGCGCAGAATACGCCGAGTAATAAAGTGAATTTACTCCGATCTATTGCCGCCACGCTATATCGGGCCTTGTGTTTGGACGTAAATGCGCGAGATTTCGAATTCTCCGAGGATGCCCGACAAGTTCTCCTTTCTGCTGGAGAAGAAACAGCGGTTGGGCGGGGCTCTCTCTCTCTCTCTCTCTCTCTCTCTCTCTCTCTCTCTCTCTCTCTCTCTCTCTCTCTCTCTGTGCGCTAGCTTCTCTGCTCCGAGTCTCGGCTGCGGCTCTGATGCAGGAGAAAAACAAGGGACAGATCGCGAACTTTTCTCTTTGAGTTTGGCCGCTGTATACTTTCTCTATCCACCGCGCTTCCGCGGTCCTCAAAGAGCTTCATAATTTTTTGACTCTTTCAAAACGATTCCGTCGGAGAATCGTGTTTTGATATTTTAGAGGGCTACTTTATTAGCCGTAAAAATCGCGTTGGTATTCCGACTGCTGCGTCGCTTCTCGAGTTATCTTCTTGGATATTATTCGAAATACCAGAGAGAAATATTGTAAATGGGTCGGAGTATTTCAGAATTCAAGCGGCGAAAGTAAGCCCCTTTCCGATTACGTAAGCCGGCTATTCTCGCATGCACCTACGAATTTATGCGGAATGAACGTACTTTGCTACAATCGCTGGAGTCTGAGAAGATTTAAATAATTCTGTGGATTGATTATTAAAGTTATTGCGCGTCTCGGCTATATACAAATTAATATACTCTCCGTATTCCAAACTCTCGACGCCGCACACATATATAGGGTCTATTCGGTCGGTCGCGAAATTTAGGCGTGCGGTCGCAAAATCGAAAATCGACATCTCGACTCTGCAATCGCGACGGGTGCAACTCGCCGGCCAAATCGATAAAGAATTAACGTTATTTCCATGGCACAGCGGCGAACGACAATACCACGCGATTGCAGCTACTGCTGCGCTGTCTAGTGTGTACTGACGGCGCGTCTGCGAGCCTCGAATTTTAGCAGAATTGATCATGGAAACCGGGTAGCCACTATATACATATACTGCCTGAAACGCGATACTCTCTTACTCTCTCTCCTTGTCGCACGCTGTCCTCTCTTCCTTTTCCTCTATACTTCGCGAGCGTTGGTGTTCTTGCACTTGATACACACATACTGAGATTACATAAAAAAAATACTGGCGTTAAAAATGGAATTACTTGTTTTTCCTTTATTTTTTTGATTGCTGCAGTAAATGAAAAAAAAATAAAAGAACTCGTATAAGTATACACACAGTTGTTTCGAGCAATTTCTCTAATTATTTTAATCCTATCGCGATCGCGGAGTAAACAGAATTCGAAAATTTTCCGTAAAGAGTTTTTCGATGCAAAAGTTGAATGAAATATTGTTTTATTCTAATGTACAAGCGCCGACTCTTAAATTAAATATAGAGGCGAATTCAATGACTGTATTGAAGATAAAAACATTTGCCTTGAAAATAAAAAAATACAGGAGGTTAGTCATGAGAATAATATCCATTTCAATAGAAAATATGAGACAAATATACTATACTCATAAACGAAGCTGATATTTCAAAATAAATCCTTTCATCGGCGTATCAGCTTCAGATTAGTCTCCAAAAAGGCAATAAAAAGCCCTTCTTTCCGCTCCATGCTCGTGCCTCTTTTCACATACGTCGCTCTCGCTTTTTGTTCGACTACCTCTCTACATACGAATCTCTGGAGCGAGGCTGCTTCTGTCTCGCTTGTTTTCTCTTTCGCACAGCTGCATTCCCGAATCATTACGCTGGCAAGCTCGTGCATTACACCGCTCGTTGCATTTCGCAGTAATTTCGCAGCCATTGCGCGTCAACGACGCGCCGGGAGCGTAGCGTCATCCTCATCGATCATAGAAATTAACTCTTGTCAACGAATGAATGATTTTATTTACATTCCCGAATTTCTAAAAGTGATTTATGCGACTGTACTTCTGAGTTTACATTTTACTTCTTGTTTCAATAAGACCGATTTAATTTTACATATTCACCAAAAAGTGTTCGAATGGAATCATGCTTCAGTAATTGGGTACCTGCAAGTTCCGTACAAAAATCATTAGAGATGAATCTAGTTGTAAGAATTACAAAAGGATTTCAAACAAACAGCCAGCATAATATCAAGTGACCTCAAAAATTCCTTTCACAAATATGCAATTAACAATTCAAAAGAGATGTCCTGATGTATCTACAACTGTGTTGTCTCTTCCAGGAGAATATACTCTAAACCGGGCTCCCACTCCAACCACTATATGCTTTGTTTACGTCAAAGACAAACGGACAGCATTAAAATTGCACAATCCCACCGAGCAACGGCTACTATAAGTACAAGCTTCTTCGAGGTGGGCGCTATGACAGCTGAGAACCACTGTTGCCGAGCAAGTTGACTCTCCCTTCCCCTCCGTTCTCCTCCAGTATGTTTCTCGGTCTCAGTCTGCCTGGCAAAACCCTCTCCCTCCCCTTGTCCCTGTTACAGGATGCGAAGGCAGAGGGCGCAAGATGAACAGAGAAGGACTATCTGCCGTGCCAATCGATACGCGCTTAATTAATCAGGCTTTCTCTCTCCCACGCTCACTTTTGCCAAACTATTCTCTCCCTCTCGTGGCGCACTATTCGCGCCCTACCCCATCCCCTAGTCACTACCAGCTTCCCCATCTCTCTTTAGCTGGAATTAGCGGATTTTTAGTAATAAGATTTGCGGTGAGCTTGATGCTTGCTTTATCAGCTGTTCTCTTTGCATACCGAATTTATATAATGTTTCCTTTTTAATAATAAGAAAATTCCTTTTTGTTCCAGGTGAGTGGGGTGATCTTAAAACGTATACAGTATACACGTAAATATTTCCTCCGGATTTTCGTGAGTATGTACTTGAATGCAAATTTATTCAAATCACGCCGACGTCCTTAAAGCGTTCTTAAATTTTAAACTGAGTAATTACAGCTGCATTCGCAGATACATTGCATAGTTAATTTATTTTTATATTATTCAAAATGTTCAATACAATTTTATGAATTTTTAGTAAATGAACATATTTGCATGATCCTATTATTAGGTAGTTTTTAGAATTTGAATACTCGCTCGCCCTCTTGTGTTAAACTCGGATCTTTATTCGTCGAGGCGAAACTTTATTAAAACATTTATTATTGAGTAAATCTACTGATGAAAAATACGAATAAAGCACAGAGTAAAATATAGAATTCCAGGCACTCAGCCAAATGTGGTTTCTTCTTTACTGCATATAGCTGGCTTGAAAGATACATCTTGCTATTTGAAAATAGTATGACCGTAACTGCTATAACTTAAAACTTCTTGACGATCCTAATTAACTTCTGAAAAGACGGCTCTCCTTTCCTTTTGAGAGTCTCGTCTTCTTTAACCCGTTGCTATATTATCGGATCAATCTTTCATGTTTCCCTTGAATTAAATACTCAATTTGCGTAAATAGTTTTAATGGGCAGAGTTATCACGAGAAAAATACTTTTCTGAAGATTAATTTAATGAAATTCTTCATGTTGAATATTGTTTTAATAACATTGAATTTCTTAAGTACCAGTTCGCATAGAAGCAGTCAGGTAAGATAACAGAAAATCGATGAAAGCCTCTATTTCGTTTATATTTCATACACGTATAGTGCTGTAAAATAAAGATAGAAATATAGGTGTATTTACAATCCACGTTTTGAAATGCAAACTTTAGAAAATTAAACCTATTGTATGCAGTTGTGGATTTTATTTTCTCACTCGAGTTTTCTAAAATTTCGCGAACGCAAGCGAAATAAATAAGTTAATCTTTACCGCGCTAAAAGTTATTTCATGTATATATTTTATTTTACGGCTTTTCAAAGATTTTTAAAGTTGGTAATTATATCAACTTTACTACTCCCGCATACTGTACACTTGGAAAAAATGTACTGGCGATTCGAGTACTAAACTTTTAATTATTGCACGATTCTCATGAATACATGTTTATGCCTGATATAGCATCATTTAAAAAGCGTTAAATTATTTTTATTAATATTATCGATAAATAATTTCTTACTTTGCACTGATTGATCAAAGGTCTGTTAATTGTGTCAAATTGAATGTTCAAAATTGACCTATAGTATCTTCATTATTGAGAAATGAAATTAGGTTATACGTGAACATGACCAGCTTAGTATATGCATAGACGTGTCCCCTCGGCGAGCTTCCATACTGATGTAACCTGGGCTTTCACATGCACGCCAGTCTGTTTAGAATTCTGCCGTTTTATGCATTCAAAAGTTACCTTTAAAATAATGCAGAATAAATAATAAAATAAAAATAATATGTATATATGGTAACCATATCAATAGTTCTCACAATAATATCCTATATTTCATACTGGGGATGAAAATTTGTGAAGATAAAACAATGAGACCATTTGCATAATATTGCAACAAAAATGACATAAATGAACGAAGTCATATAGTTTCGATTTTATTAGAGCTCGATCTGTACCCTTTCGTATAAAAGCTCGGAGCGGAAACAACATATAAGCTATTCGAGCGAGGAGGCGGCAAGCAATTAAAACATCGCTTCGAGCTGCACTCGCTCTAATTGAAGAAAAGAATAGAGTGCCGAGTTCTCTTTTTTTTCTCGTATTTTTTACCTAAACGCATACGATACCCTTATAGAGTACATAAAAATACTTCAATATTTTTATGCATTTTATGGATTTGAACATTAGAAGAAATAAATAAAAATGATACGCATTTTAATTCATCCCTATATTTGAATGGAATAGCATTTTGAAAATTGTAGCTTGGATCCATCCATTTTAATGAAATGTTCGATTGCCTTGACAACCGTTTATTTATAAATTCATAATTGGATGCTTGCCAATTATATTAAAAAAAATGAAGTTTGAAACTAAAATTAATATTGCTGATGTATATTGTTGAAAATGATTCGAAAATTTTGAGAATACTGAAGTGCACATAACGAGAGTCAGTATAGTGTTTTGAATATCACTTATCATCGCCCACTATTCAGGAAGACAAGTTGTGACGGCATACAACACAACGCAAGACTTGAGTACGTTTTGCATGTTTTGTATGAAACAAATATTTTTGAGTAATTCACGCTAAAGATGTGATCATAACTAAAACAACAACAAAAGCAGTTTTTATAAGGTGGTTGCATATATAGAGCGTAAAATAGATGGATTCGATTTATATCCGCATATTCATTTCCATTGTCAAATAAATTATAACAGCTGCATTATTATAACACGACGATTCGCCGTGAAATCATCTAGTTGGCGTTTCGCCATCCTTAAAATATTGTATCCCTGATCAAAAGCAAATTGAAAAAAATATACTTTATATTTCAATTAGCTTCTAGGTAGAAAACTCGTGACTCGTAAATCGAACGACGGCGCTGTGGCGACCGAGTGCCAAGGCAACGCGCCAGGGATTTGGGATTTCAACGCAAATATCTTCGCACAACTGAATAGCTCGCGCAACGCGAGAATCAAGAACACTCGAGTGTTTGGCGTATTAGATACAACAAGCTCCTGCCTCTGTTGCGGGTGTATAGACACAGGCAAGAGAGACTGAAAGCACGATTCGACATTTGATATATAATCATAATTAGAAAAGCAGCGTCTATATTCTCTCTCGGGTGTGCTGATTTTGCTAACAAATATCTTTGTTTCATATTGATTATTTGAAAAAAAGATAAATTGAATAAAAACTAAAACGCAATAAAACTGCTATATGATAAAAGTAGAATTTTATTCGGCGTTCATTTATATTTTTTAAATAACTATGTATTATGCTTTGAATATCTACACGAAACGATTCATTAATGTTGGAATTTTCTGCCGAAAATACTGAAAGTGCTCTTGATAATATATTTTCTGCCATATTATTTTATCATGGGCATTCACACACATACGCTTACACCGTTTTACGTTCATCGAATTTTCTCTTGAAAACAATATGAGAAAGAGCTATTCCGATGCAAATGAACATAAATGCTGCATTAGATTGTCGTGGTCTTCTGTATAGTCTCATTACATCATAATTATTAGCAGTTTGTCACTCAACTTTATTATTTCTCAATTGCGTATTTTAAGTACTCGATTGAATTTCATGCTAGAATATAACACTTTTTTGCTTTATACAAATTATGCTTCATTACAGTTTTATTCATATAACTATATACATGGTAAATTAATTATTATTGCACAGGGTACGTCGAGTTGCTGGTAAATCCTAGCAATAAACACGCACAAGCTAGTTGACTAAATAAATTACGATCAACGCTTGAGTATATACAGCACATAGATATAATATTGCAGACTGACAAGCGGAAATTCCTATCAGTGTCGAAATGAATGGTGTTATATGATTAAGCCATTACTATCGCCAACTTCACGCGAAACACGTTGTTCTTAAAAATATGTGGATCAGCTGCCAGTCATTCATTTTTCTTTTGAATTCTATACATAAAGTTTGAAATTATACTAGTGTATATACTTTAACAGTTATTATACTTTTCAGTACGAGAACTAAAAACTTTTTACTGCTTATCCCAGTAAAAGCGAGTGAAATTTCGTGCGCACTACGAGGGGTGGCTGAAAAGAGAAGGTCGCTGTCGCTTATCGACCTACAGCTTTTACCGAGAAGCTTTTCCTTTTTGTCACTTTTTCTGTGTGAATTCGCTGTGAGAAAACCTAGAAATATATATACGCCAGTAGCGTCTACACTGTAGATTTAATCTCGTTAAAAGTTAAAACATTTCGAAATGACGTTTCTTTATACATATGGAATTTAGTGCGCAATTCTAGAGCTTTTTCTAATATTAAATAACTGTATATTGACCATTTTTTTAAACATTTAAAAGAAAACATGTAACTCAAAAATCGTTTATAAATAGTGTATTATTTGTTCTCGACATTGAAAACTTGCTTTTAAGCTTGCCTTGTTAAACTAGAGCGACAAACACTTAGCCTCAATCGTATATAATAAGTCATTGACACAGCGTCCGTTTTAAATCAGTTAAAGTCAACATTATGTATTATTTACAGATTAAAATAATCAAAATGTTTGTAAAATCTATACATGAGTTGATAAAAAATTACTTAAATCAGAAATTTACAATTTTACAAAAAGATATTTTTTATCAAATTTTCATAGATCACATTTTTATGAATTTAATCAAAATATATATACGGCCAGTTTTAATAATATACTAAATATATTACTTTATATATCGTGAATAAAAGTAATACTTGACTCGGGAATTCAAATCCCCTCCTCGTATACTTCGTTATTGATTTTACACTTCCACCATGCGCGGCTCTCTGATCAGAGCATTTTTTGAGGAAAGGTTTATAATTTCATTTCCTTTCGAAAATAAACATTATTTTATATAAATTTTTAAAATATAAAATAAGGCTCAAGTATAATACATACAAAATAATAAAATAACTTTATTATTTTCATATTGTATACTAAAAACGTATAGACATGTACAATAATACTCATTGAATACGTTAAAACCACTGAGCGAATAAAATGCTTAGAACGAAGATTGAAAAAGTATCTCGTATATAACAAAGCGTACAAAGTAGATAGGCGAGTGATAAAAGATAGAACTAGCACAAAAAAGTGGTGCTGCAGAGGGAGGAAATCCGAGCGTGAGCGCAGCAGAACCCAAAGCGTTGCTGGTTGACTCGAGAGGGACAAAAACGAGAAATGGAAAGAAAAAGTTTCGCGGAAAATTGTATAGGTGCACCGGGTGAGGTTAGTTTAGACTACAGCAGCGACAATGTAATGCGCTAGTTTATTTCTTTTAGCCAACGGACGT
This sequence comes from Nasonia vitripennis, assembly GCF_009193385.2. Taxonomy (NCBI): domain Eukaryota; kingdom Metazoa; phylum Arthropoda; class Insecta; order Hymenoptera; family Pteromalidae; genus Nasonia; species Nasonia vitripennis. The sequence continues at coordinate 19,235,876 of NC_045757.1, read as the reverse complement.
ATTTTGTAGCAGTCATTAGGTCACTCTCCAAGAAGTCAGTTTTTATTTATTTAAATTGAAATGTGAAAATCGATCATTGTCTTTTTCACATATTGATATAGTTCATTAAACCAGTTTAGAATCGTACAATTTTATTTTATTTATAGTTATTACCAGGTAGTTTTCTTTTTATAATAACTTTTTTTATCATATATGTTTGTTGAAATCCGGCAGAAAGTTTACTTTAAAAGGTTAATTCATAAAATCATAATTAAAATATTTCCACAAAATTGTCTTTTGATAAAAGTAATGTCAACTCGCTAACTCAAATTTAACAAGTAAAGCCATTCTACAAACTTTTTTCCAACTCTCTCTCACACTGTTTGTTTGTCCCTTTCTCTGCTCCCTTCCATCCAGCAGCCCTAATTATCTGCGAAAAAGGCCTCTCCTGTGCATTTGAGAACCGTCGCATCGTACAAATAGTTGTTTCCATACGAACACACGTGCTCATGCGCACACGAGTGCGTTTACATGCTTCCCAAGGCTTACTATATAGCTACCATCCGCGTCGTCAGTGCTTGTCTTCTCTGTGAAATGGCCTTACGGGCTTGCAGCGAACGTCGAGCCGGAAACCGTAACGTTTAAATGGCTAATGCAATGACGACTATGCGGATGCTGAAATGTTTATTAAACCACATTATTGGAAAATACTTTTTTCGCGATATTACTTTGATATCTCTTGTGTGGCAGAATAAGTTTATGAAATGATTATGGTATGGACAACTTTTTTTTAGTGCTTTTCAAATAGTCTGTATACTGGAAATAATAGTTCAAAATATTTTGCAAAAGAAAATGTTTCAATTTCGCACAATATGAAGCTTTGAACAGTGTATACTATACTGTTGCATAAATTCCTAGCGTGATAATATTGATTTTTACATTTTCGTGGGTGGGAATGCACCGACGAAGTTGAGCACTAGTAAAACGTGATACTTTAAATACTGGCTCTCGGGTAAGTAATAAAAACTTATATTGGCGCGTTTCATACGCTCTTGAAATGAAAATCGTTTTTAGGTTAAAAGTTTTCTCATTAATCAAGCTTACTTTAAGAAATTTATCCTCACTAAAGTTTACGAATGGTCTACAGATTTTAAGCATGTTTGAAATTCAGGTAAATAGTTATCTTATAATGGGTATTAAGTTTTGATTGTAGACATTTGTACTTTCCTTTGTAGAGTTGAAATAATTCTCTAGATGGACTACTGAGCATATCTGAAGGGTTTCATTAGAAATAAATAGTAGGTATAACCCTCCAAAATATAGCGAGGCTTAAAAAATCAGACGGCAGCAAGCCGAAGCACGCACGACACCAGCAACTCTGCAAAACGTCTCGCGTTCCGCAATTAAGGGTGAAAACTCTCGACAAAAGTCAGTACGAAAAAAGGGGTGCAACAAGAAATAAAGCTAGGGCGCGTGCTTACAAAAGGCGCTCGACTTCGCCGCGCCTGGCACTCGGCGGTGGTGCAGTTGCAATTCTTCTAATTCTTCTTCGCTAGTCTTTGGAGGAAAAATGCGAAAAAGAGTTTTCCTTTGCTCTCGCGCCATCCCTCATTCAGCACCTTTAATTTTACATTAAAATCCGTCACTCCGATAGCATATTGGATAACCGATTGAAATATTATCTCAGCATTCACGGATCACCTTTCCTAGTTTGATTATGAAAACAATTTTTAGGATCTCGATCGAAAATACTCAGCATCGATGCGGATAAAAAGCAGCTTAACGGAATAAGCTTAACGGAATAACTCTATAGGGTTATACGTTCTGCGATTTAAACTGGATCTGTTTTACGAAGGAATGAAGCAGGGTCGATCATTTGAATAAAAAAATGCTTCATAGCACTTCAGAAGAGGTGGACAATGAAAGAAAGCGTTCCCTCCAAGGGTTTATACGAATATCGTCTTTATATCTGCGCAAGGGTCGCGACCCGGCGCGAATTAATATTGAGACGCTCGCGACCTGGACCAGCAAATAAATTTGAACAGTATGTAGCAGCTCTGTAATACAATATAGAAAATAGTGCTGATGTAATGGAAGGAAAATCGATTTTGGCGAGGTGATTCCATAGCGATTATGTCATATTTGCAAATGGGTGCAATACGCGCCATAGCTAGAGATTGTAAACTATTATGTTAGCCAGATATGAGTACTAACATTTAATGGACCAAACACGTGGCCCTAATCCATTAATGTTTCAGAGATTCCATTTCTCTACAAAGTTCGCGATGTTTGAAATACTGTTTTTAAATCAATACTCGCGCTTAAAGGCTTTCTCGCGAATGTTCTGTAATAATTTAAAATCAGAAACGCTACGAAGGCATACCTTCGCCGGCAATGAATTCCTTTTTAATAGTTCGGCTACTATATTGGACACAAGACCCGTAGCACACAGCACAACGTATAATATACACTCGGCAGTGAGCTCATGTATGCGATGCCACAGTATGGGTATATGTGTGCGTGTGTGTATGTAATGGGATGTGCGATCAGACGTACAACGCGATAGGAGGCTGTCTAAAGGAACACTCGTTAACCCCCTTCTCTCTCTCTCTCTTTCTCTCTCTCTCTCTCTCTCTCCCAGGCTAACGACGATATGTAGGTTTAGGACTCTGCACGTGCCCGGGCTTTGATGGTTCGCCGGCGTTACGCGATCACTGCACTGAGAGAACTATATATTAAAATTTACTACATATATAGGAAAAATTACTATATTAGATGGTAACGGCAGGTCATACTCGCTCCATGACGATTTTTACTATATTCATAGTAAAAATTGTTAGACTTATATTAAAATTTGTTACGTGTTTACTAGAAATTACTACATTATATAGTAAAAATTATTTTAAGAATTTCTCCGTGTGCCAGAATTTGAGGTTATAAAGTTGATTTATGCAGTAATCAGAGACCAAAATCTATAATTTTTTGTTTATCTGGTATTATTAAGTGATAAAATATCATTCGCTGCTATTATTTATTAATTTTGGTCAGTTTATTATTAATATTAACTTATGAGTAAATGTAATTAATATATCATATTTGAAATTTAGTACATAACAGTACTGTTTGGGTAAGTGGTCATCGCGCTCGACTCCCATTCCAGAGGTCCAGGTTCGATTCCCGTCGCCGCAGAAAAATTTCTTTCTTTCGTTTATTTCTTTCACTTAACAACATTAAATATCAATAATAATAATAATAATCATATTCGAATAAGTGCGTAAAATTGGCCAGAAAAAAAAATTTTAAATTTCATTTCAGTATAGAAATTACTATCTGAGATAGTCAAATTTAATACAAAGCAAGTATAACCGTCCGTTACTATATAAGATAGTAATTTTTCCTGCATATGTAGTAAATTTTAATATCTAGTTTTCTCAGTGTGGGAATTTTGTTAATAGCTCAACGTCAACCGCATTAGAATTAATTTCGGTTATGCCGACATTATAGATGTAGTTATGGATTTTCAGCTCGACGAGTATAATCGATCCATGTGTGCGCCGCGATTGTAGGTCACCTTTCAAAACTCGAGTCTTGAAGAATCATTGCAAGCGTTTAAAATTTATTTCGTGCTTTATAATTTGATTTAAGAAACTTTTACACGATATCGCGATTTTTTGCGGAATTGCAAAAGCCGTATGCAATAAATATCGCGATTTTAATTAAGTTTTTCGTGCGAGTTTATTGCTACGTCGAGGGATAAATTTTAAAATAATATTTGAAGGCTCGATTCATGTATTTTTGCAAGTCTTGCAGGAACTTAGCAAAAGTGTAGGTAGTAGTTGAGGAAGTATTTGCGACGATCAGTGGCGTAGAAAGATTGTTTGAAATTCTAGCCTTTACGGCAACTCCTGAAGTCCCGTCGGCTGTCGCTATAGTGTAAACTTTAAAGAACTACCATAAACTTATTTATACTACGACGCAGCTGAAAACCTTTTAAGCTTTTTTATTGAGCAATAAATTATTCATTTCCGACGACATGAAATTTCCTTAAAAAATATGCTCGTGCACTCGTATACATTTTTCGTTTACGTTGAAAACTTTGAACGTTGAAAATGTTCGACCTTCCAGAGCAATTTCGTACTTTGCTACGAAACATGTCAAGAAACATAAGACTTTTTGATATTACATATGTATCACACTGATTAAAATATCGATTTAGCCTTTCTCGAAATGAGAGAACTTTCGTAGTAGAATAATTTATAATTATTCATCTATGCGGTTCTTATTTCCTTTACTATTCTATAAAGATACACATCGACGACTTTTAGACGATGACCCCGAATATTTCGCGAAAGCTCTCGCAGCTCCGGGGACTTTAATCTAACAATGATTTATGTCTTTCAGAGGCTCTCATGCGCCAGCTCGCGGATAAATTCTCCCCTTCTCCCCCCCCCCCTCTCATTCTACTCTCTATATATCTCTCCAGTGCTCTTTATATTTTCCCTGTGCTTTTTCCAGGTGCCCTCGCGCGCGTATGCGTGAAATTCGCGGTCTCGTAAATCCACCAAAGACAACGCGGTCTGGCTTTTATCGCCGGTTCTGCATATAACGAGGCATTTTGTCGAGGATTTAATTTCCGATTCTACTGAAACACAGTAGTGAGAGTTGTCTAGATTTAAACGCAAGTTTAGAAAGATGGTCAACAAATATTTTTCAATGCTATAAATGTGCAGAGTGCAAGTAAATAGTGAACGTTGGACTAAAACTATTAGCTTTACGTGAAAATTAATTGCTCTAGACGTGATAACTCTATAAACGCAATAACTGTCGTAACGAGGCTGAGAGAGTAGGAGAAAAGCTCTCGCATAATGGCAATGCTGTGTGGACTTTAAAAGGTTGAGCGCCTCTGCCGCGACAGGCCAACATGTTCCCATCTCCCGACTATGCACTTCGCATGAATGTGTTATGTACGCTTGGCGAATGTGTCAACTGCAGCATATCACGTTGACTCGTGATTTCGGAATCCCCCAGTGTTTCTCCCCCTATCGCTATCCGTTTCTATGTATTACCCGAGGCTTTCATTTTTATTGTCTCTAGTATAACAATGAGGCGATATATTTTTTATATTATCTGTATACTTTCAGCACAGAGGTATTGAGTTGGTATTGAGTTTCCAATAATAGATTTTATCAATGATAATAAGTTTTTTTCATTTCTTAAAAAAATAATGTGGTTCACCACTTTAATATTCTCTGTCATCTTTTATTTGTATTTTTCATGCTCTCGTTTTTGCCCTTTAATTGCGGTAGCACCTGCTCGCGCGAGGTAGTCATTAAATATTTTTTTGTTTGGCTTTCATAACTCAATTTTAATTGATTTTAAAATTGAATTTTTTATCGAGAATGTCGTTGTATGTTACTTGAATTCAACTGATTGGGCGTGGCAAACATATTATGTCTGCGATAATTCTGAAAAAATACGATATCATCAAATTAATATGCATTATAATTTTATTTCGCCAATAGATAAACTCTCCATCAAACATAGCATGAATTCGAAGTATTAAATTTGACTCTATTCTATGCATTTAAATTAATTACCGTTATGAAATTCGAACCATAACACTGCAATTCGTATAATAGTTTATACGGCTCATAGTACTGATCAGCTTATGTGATATTAATATCGAATACGATAACATGCGTAGCTTTTGTTGCCGATGAATAGCAAATATCTCGCGTCCCAGAGATCAATATTATACGCAATACGCATATACGCGCTGCTGAAACGGGCCTACGCGTTGCGGTCTTTAGCGCGCGCTTCTGAAATCTTACTGAAATTCCAAATTAATGCCTTTTCATTAGATCGACGATGCAGCTATCTGTATGCCGCACGGGCCGTTGCTGCCGCAACACAGCAACGGCTAGCCATCGATTTTCGTCTGGAAAATTTACAGGTGCGCCGGTTGATCAAGTGTGGCTTATTACTGTTTTCGAATTTTATTACTACAGGCTTTAACGATTACAAATGACCGACTGGCTTTGCCGCGCAAAGCTCTCTGAATGTGTGTATAGCCCTGTGCGCTTTGAGCGATTGTTTTTTTTTCACAAGTGTTGGATTTTTTTCGTGCCTTTTTGATAGGATTTCGCAGTGTTAGTGTATTTTCAAATCTTCCATTGATTGATGGACAGCTATTCTTCCACTCTAAAGCTTTGACGTATATGTTTGACAGTACGTGGATATAATAAGCCAATGGAACAATGCAGCAAATGAATGTCTGTATGAAATACTGTTTTTATATAGTATGTGATCAATATTTCTTCTATCTATAATAGAAGATTATTATTTGAAAGTATATAATCACTGTAATTAAACGGTAAGATAACATGAAAATTCGAAATATAAAACAATATTTGAATAGAAATCTCACACTAATCATCTGCAATTTTAAATAATTAATAAAACATCCGAGTTGCAAGTTTTATGCTACGAGAAAATACTGAAACAACGTGCTCCGCGCAGCGATCGTTAAAACTGACATCTCTTTGTTTCCTTTTTTGGCGGAATCCATCAAGTGGCGCGGTAGCGCCACGAAGACAAGTTTGAGAAGCAGACACGAAGCCGCGGCGCCCGTGACACTATTTACTTCTATATTGGTGTTCGGATTTTTCATTATACAAAAAAAAAAACTTATCATTACTGTTGGTAAGGTTTTTGGGCTCATTAGAATGTTTTCTGAGCTAAACTATGATTTCCAACAAAAATATTAGTGAAAAGGCTGTTTATCTTTATAATATGTGAGTGTATAATCCACAAATGCTAAAATCACGTTTTTCTTCTTCAGCCCGAAATGTGAAAGGACCGTTAAGTTAGCCGCAAGAAGTGTTAGGACCGTGAAGTTGGCCGCAAAGCTATATACAGATGGGGATTGCTTTCTCAAGAAACTATAATACTTAATATATTACGATATTTAGAATTAAGAGGTTGCCGGTGCATACTCTGCGTTCCGGAGCTGTAACAGTAACTAGCTTGCCAGGGTAGCCGATGACAAGGCTCAGGATGTTTTCAGTGTCTTGGTATAAAAATCATTCAAGTACTGTGTCTAGGTGTACAGGGTGGCCGATGACGAAGTCTAGGTGGAGCGCTACGTGTCTTTTGGTGTCTAGGTGTAAAAATCATTCAAGGGCGGTGTCTAGGTGTACAGGATGGCCGATGACGAGGTCTAGGTGGTGCGCTTCGTGGTTTTTGGTGTCTAGGTGTAGAAATAATTCGAGGGTGGTGTATATCAGAATAATCAGTGATTTCATGTTAGTGATAAAAATGTTACCAAAAAGCTGTGGTCGAAAGGTGCTAAAGATGCTTATATTTTATTTTTACTACGTTGAATATGAAATACTCAAAAAAATTTACTAAAAAGGATTGAAATCTCTAAGAAAAATTAACTTTTAAAAAAGTAAAAGGTTAGGCGAGTTTGATATATTCCGCAACAAAATTAGAGATAGAAAAGAACTGAGATCAATCAAACAAAGTCAAGTTTATTATATTTAATGGTAATGAAGCAAGGAACAACTCTCAAGATAATTACTACGTAACTTGCCATGCCCGTTTCATTCTGTTTATTGGTGAACAACTAAAATTTTCTTTTTACATATTAGAACGTCATACAAACACCATAAGTACAATGAAACGGGCATGACAAGTTACGTAGTAATTATCTTGAGAGTTGTTCCTTGCTTCATTACGATTAAATATAATAAAATTGACTTTGTTTGATTGATCTCAGTTCTTTTCTATCTGTAATTTTGTTGCGGAATATATCAAACTCGCCTAACCTTTTACTTTTTTAAAAGTTAATTTTTTTTAGAGATGTAAATCTTCTCCGTTATTTTTGCTGCTGCATTTTCCACTTTGAAATATTGCAGTGCACAGACAAAAGTGTAGTGATTACACATACTGAACTTAAATTAGTCGATTTTTTAAAAATAATTAGTACACATCTCTTAATGTACTCGCTACAACATCTTTCAGCGATCCTATTCCAAAAAAAAGACATAGCAATGCTCTGATTAACTGTCCATTGCACTTAATTTTAATTTGTGCCTGCGTGCTTGTACCAAAACAAATAACCGTTTTTGAACTAGTCTGAGCAAAAAGAATTTTTCGCGGTCACTGTTGAAGTCGGCCTCTTCGTATGGCGACGCGACGTATATATTCGGTCTCTCTTGTCCCCGCCCCTCTACTGTGTGTGTGCCTGTCTCTATGTGTGAGTCGGTAAATTGATAGGTTATCGATGTGTTTAGACCACCAGCGGAATCTCCATAGCAACGGAACAATACACTTTCAGAGCGCGTCCGCGAGCCTACATGCACGTATGTCGACTCTCGCTTGTGTACACGCGTGTGTGCAGGTGGCTCTATAATATTTTCGATACGAGAGCGCAATTGTTTTTAGCTCGGCTCACTCCCTCTCGTTTGTTACTTTTATTTTTTTTTTCGGTCGCGGTTCACGGTAATTTTGCCGGGAATTCGGCTTTTGTTGCATGGGCGAAAAGCTACGGTTTCAGTTTTTCCTACATTGTGATGACTCATTTATTATTGACGGCTGTTCGCATCACTCGCAGAATAGCTAGTTATAACGCGTTGATAGAACCTTTGTTTTTGTGACGTTTGGTTCGATTTTTTTTTTAATATTATCCACGTTTATTTGTAACGAGCTATCTTCCCTTAACTATTCGAAAAATAATTACATTATTGTATTATTGGGCGTAGACGCAGATGAAATAAAAGTGGAAGCAAAACAATGGAAACTAAAGTGTCTGATGTTTATTTGTATCATAAACAGTCTGGAAACACGCAGCAGCATGTATGCCTCGTTCTCGCAGTTTGCTGTGCCCATTGCCAGAAGAGTGAAAATTAATTTCGATACACGGGCGTGTGTAACTCTGTTATGAAAAATGAAATACCGGAGAGTATTGTCGATAAAGACGAATAGACGCTAATTTGCAAATGTGTACAGTATACTTCGGTATTTAATACAAGGACGCACACGTATATAAGTTGAAAAATCGAAATTTTCGCGAAAATCATAATTTCGAAACCTCTCAAAAATAAAGGCACGCCAGCGGAAATGAGACCCGTATCGAAAGCAATTTTATGCGGAAAATGCAACAAGAGTTTGAAAGACTCGAAAATCAAATGGAAAATGAAAAGCAGAGGCAAAAGGGACGTGAGTGAAGAAGCGCGAGCGCTGAGCGTAAAGGATAATAATTGGATGGTTGTGCAGAGGACTGCTGTGTGAAGGAGGTATTGCCTGAAATAAAATAAAAATACTGAAAATTCCATAGCAATAATCGATGATAATAATGATCGAGATAATGATCCTTCGAGAGCAAAATATTTTTACATCGGTACTTCTTCTGTGAACGAGTATACGCGAGGTATTTCGTTCTCTCGCAGCATCCAGCTTCAGGCGAGCGAAAAGGATAATATTTCCGGGAAAACGAGCAAGAGAAGCAAAGCTAAACTGCTCTATACATGTATGTGGCTATATCTATATACCTCTGCCTAGTAGCGGGAGAAGCGCGCTATGTATATATAGATGTACATCGGAGGATTGAGTTGGGCTCGAGGTTCGGGTGTGTGTATATATATATATATATATATATATATATATATAGATGAAAGTATATATAGATGTAGATATATACGTATAGGAGCGCAGGGGCTGCGCTGATACCGCAAGCCAAACATGGAAGGTTAGATGTGTAAGGCTGCGTCCACAATTGAGCGTATACGTTAGGGTTTACGTAGAACATAACGTTTTGGGCAGTACTGCCAATCCACTGTAGCAGACTGCAGTTGAAACGAAGGAACACACCTGCTCAAAATTTAACCTATAAAAATGTTTAAATTTGAATTGTATGGTAATAAATTGTAAAATTCTTTTTTCAAATAAAATTATAAAATTTTGTAAGAGAATGTATTATAATAAATTAGTTTCTGATTAAAAAAAAGGTCTACCACTGTCTCAAAAAAGGAAAGGAGAATAAAAAATAACGCACATTTCCAAATGAAAAATTTATTATTATAATTAGTTAAATAGCATAGGCAATGATTGTATGATTATGTTCTTCATTGTATAAGTAAGCGATTAATAGCTTCAAACTGAAAGACGAATCATACGTATTTTATTTTAAAATAACTTGAAATTTTGGTTATGGTAAAATTTTGTCCAGCATATAGTTTATAATTAATTGAACATAGTTTTGACATTAAATTTGGTTTACAATATATTGCTTCAATCTTCAGAAAAGCCATTTTGACTTGATGTCTTGCAAATAAGTATCGATGGGCAGTTTTTGTTTAATTGTTCTCTATGACTCTTTACTATTCGATATTCTTGATGATAAAAACTTTGGGCTAAGTTGTATAAAACATGCTCTAATCTAAAATAATAAACACAAATATTTTATTTACTGACTTAAAAAACTACTGCTGCTGTAATAAAAATTATCTACCTAAATGTGTAGCCTAATAAATGATCTGCATAAGGTAAAAAATAAAAAGTTTTTGCTGGTAACTCGCATGCAGCACAAAGTGCAGTTGCTCGCTCTGTAGCTACCATATCTTCAGTACCAGGAGGTGGAGGGGCTTCCTTTTGTATCAATACTACAGCTATTTTTGTATTCCTCCCTTCTAAGGCGGCTCTGAGAAAAAAAATATTATTGATTTTTTATCATCAAGAATATCGAATAGTAAAGAGTCATAGAGAACAATTAAACAAAACTGCCCATCGATACTTATTTGCAAGACATCAATTCAAAATGGCTTTTCTGAAGATTGAAGCAATATATTGTAAACCAAATTTAATGTCAAAACTATGTTCAATTAATTATAAACTATATGCTGGACAAAATTTTACCATAACCAAAATTTCAAGTTATTTTAAAATAAAATACGTATGATTCGTCTTTCAGTTTGAAGCTATTAATCGCTTACTTATACAATGAAGAACATAATCATACAATCATTTCCTATGCTATTTAACTAATTATAATAATAAATTTTTCATTTGGTAATGTGCGTTATTTTTTATTCTCCTTTCCTTTTTTGAGACAGTGGTAGACCTTTTTTTAAATCAGAAACTAATTTATTATTATACATTCTCTTACAACATTTTATAATTTTATTTGAAAAAAGAATTTTACAATTTATTACCATACAATTCAAATTTAAATATTTTTATAGGTTAAATTTTGAGCAGGTTTGTTCCTTGGTTTCAACTGCAGTCTGCTACAGTGGATTGGCAGTACTGCCCAAAACGTTATGTTCTACGTAAACACCTTGTAAACCCTAACGTATACGCTCAATTGTGGACGCAGCCTAAGCGCGCGATCGGACGCAAGGAAGGGGTACAAACATCATTAATGACTCCTTCGCGTTTCGAGGCGTGCTTAGCTTGCCTTATGTACTTGCGTTTGGATTTATTGAGGGTTGATTCTGCTTGATAAAATTTTAGGAAATCTTTTACTACTCTATAATAATTGATGAAATTTTGATTATACAATCAGATTAATGAAATATTTACTGCATTTCGTTTTTCGTTTAAGCGTAATAAGATAACGTTCTTGTGTAAGGCACTTGGAAATCGAGTGTGTTTTGAAAATAAATATCCGCACAAAAGAAATCAGCAACAATACTGTGCCGTTATCGGAGCGGTCTTTATTTTTTTCAAAAGAGTTCAAGAGAACTAGATTTATTACCGCTCTTTGTTGGCATTCTCCAGCAGAGAGAAAAACTATTCAATTACTCAGTCGTAAATTATTGCCACAGATAAGATTCTCTCGTCTCTATATAATAAGTTCTATACTTGATAGTAACGCCCGTATGCACATGCATCATTATTTGCATTATCTGCACTTTTTGTATACCCGATCGTTCATCTGGCGCAACTAATGTTTCAACTAACCGCGCCTTCTATACACGCCGCGTAGTACACCAATAAGCCAGGCATAACACGTATTCATTGTTGTTTCACTTCATCAAAGTGTATTCGCTCATACCTATTGTCAGCGAAGACACAGCGATACTCCAGTGACGTAACTGCGGCATTACACGTACTTTGAGCGCAACTCATTGTCATTTATTATTTTTTTTTTTCACAGCAAGGTCTTGAAACTTTTCTTTTTGAAGAGCGAAACTTTGTTCCCGCCTTAAGGGCTCCTTTGTTGCTGTAAAGAAGCTCTTCTTTTTTACAGAACAGGTTTATACCGTCAATCTGAATTGCTTGCCAGGTCCACTTGTTTAACTGCTTTTATACGGTTTTCGCGTGGCGATTGCGCGATCGGTAATTCTAAAATCGAAGCGCGATAAAAGAAACAGTTCTTGTTGGAATGAACGATAGCGCTGAATACTCGTTGTATGTATGACGATTTAAATTAGCTTAGAGCGAGGGAAGTTACAGTATCGCTCTACGAAGATGTTCCAGTTAACTGTATAAATCGAGTTTCCGCTTAATATTCCGCTCCGCGGGTAGTTTGCATGCATTTAAATGAGATTTTTTTAATCCTAACTAACTGCCTGCGTGCTACAGTCATTTCGACGCTCGGTCGATAAGGCAACTCGAGTTTGAACGTAAAAAATGCCGGATTTTCGCGTTGCCTTTTATGGGCTCTAAATTAATAAAACCTTTATATAGAAATAACTAACGATCAAATTTTGTTTTCTGCCAACAGGACGAAGTGCTGACGATCTCGGAAAAGGTAGTGGTGCGCGTGCACGACCTGGTGACATGGCTCTCCCCGTCGCTCGAGTGGTCGTGGGGTCGCGAAGTCTCGTTACCACCGACGTCGTCATCCTCGCCGGACAGCAGTCCACAGCCTCAGATCCTGTCGGATCCCGGACTCAATTTCTCGGACGTCGAGCGCCACCAGAAGGACCTGGACGCCCTGACGACGTCGACGCGCCGCAGCGAACCCGTCAACCAGACCAAAGTTGTCGTCCTCTCGTACCCGAGGTATTGCCGCTATCGAGCTCTGCTCAGACGACTGGAGAGCTCCGAGTCGTCGTGGCTTTGCTCGTCCGTTGCGGCAGCCCTCGGAGGCTTCACCGCCACGTCCGGCACTCGGGTGCTCTTCTGTAGGGACACCTTCGACTATCCGGACCTCGAGACACATGAACTGCTCTGCAATCATCTGGGTAAGCGCACAATTTTGCTTTTGTTTGGTCCCGTTTCAATTTTGCAAGTCGAGTTTCCTAAAAATAACTCCGGACGTTATCTTGAAGAAAGCTTTTTGGAAATGCGAGGCTTAACCGAAGTAGGTAACTTCTGAAGTTTGAGATAAGACGTTTCGTGACCCAGGTCTCTCTGAATTTGCATACGAAAAGATAGATGGATTTGATTACGTATCTGGAATAATTTATACAAGTCCGCAGTGAACTCGAAAAAATTATGTCGTATCTATCAGCTCTATCTTGATGCTTTGCACGAAGAATAACATGCGCTTTTCTGCAAACGAAACGATAAAAGATATTAGATTTGACGTTCGCAACTTCGCGAGTAGGTTTTTTTTTTTAAACACAAACAGTCGTCGTATTGGAGATTACAGCAGATATGTTGTGGTGTACAAAGTAGGTCGTATACGAAATTTAACGTGGTAACTATGGAATACTGCCTCGTTAACCTCTGGAATTTTAACAATGCAACAACAACAACAGTAAACATCGTTGCAAACTTGCTTATAGTCCGGGTGCTGAGAGGGTTTGGGTCGCCACGGTAACCAAACTTTTTTTCGACGTATACTCTGAGGCGTAAATTTCGAATTCAACAAATATTATTATTCCATAATTTAAAATCATTTTTGGATTAAATTGCCGAACCAAAAAATAAGACGCTCGAAGCGAAATTGAACAAAGCGAGCTCATCGCGCGCGCACTAGTTAGACAATAAAAAAAGAAACCAGAAACGTAGAAGAATGCGTCAACACAGAAAGAAAAACAAAGCCGCGCGTTCCCTAAGCTCTTCTTACATACGCGCGCTCGAGCGAGCGAGCGTTCGAACCGCCGAGGTTTTCCCGCTGCAGTGTCACGTGACCGTCCCCCTTCTCGGCCGTCGAGCGGCGCCGGCATGCAGCGGCCGGCAAAGCACGTGTTGCGGCTCGCGCTGCGTACTCGCATACACACGCGAAGGAGAGAGACGGAGAGTTCGCGCCGGCACGTGCTCTCTCGCCCGGCTATTCCGTAGCTATTTACTCGCTCGCGCCGGTAGCGAGTGTGTTAAGTGTTAGATGTATCTACAAGACTCGTGCTTATTTTGTATTGTGTTCGATTAGCGATTTATTCGGTTTCGAAAGTGCGGCTGCAGTGATATCTTTAGGAAGAAGGATGGCGATTATCATGACGATTCGCGAGAACCGCGTTGTCGAGCTGAAGTTCGACAAACGTAAGGGCAAGAACTTTTGTAAAAAATGTAAGTGGTCGTCTCATATGCGCTTGAGCAAAGTGTAGACTGTGCGATTCGGTGAATTTTATGTTCATTAGTCGATTGTATACTCGAAGAAATGAAATTTTAGAGTGTTCAGATTAGGTGCGCAAAGCGGTGAATATTCTTATTCAGTTACGTGGACGTTTTTTATTAGTTTGAATTTGCACATTAAAACTGACGTAATTTTATTGGATTCATTAGTTATTATTGCACATTAAATCTGACACTAGCAAAGCAGACATAGCATATTCGATTCTTCTAGTTTACATCGATTTATTATTCTTCAACGATAGTTTTAACACGCACTAGATTTTAATTAATCTCAATTCTCAAAATCATCGACACAAAGAAAAGCGATTGGACGTAATCGAGTATCACTATTGTCTCCCCGAAGTTCTGCTCAACATGCAGTGCAGAAGCACGATCTCAGCCTGCATTTGTAAACAAACAAGCAGCGCCGCTTTGACGGCTTGACCCAGACTTACCGGAATCCACACCCTTATTTACTCGCCGCAGATTGCAATACTGAGAAAAAGTTCTTAACGGAGGGACTCGTCTCGACGAAAATCGCGTTCAAAATAACTCCGGCCCTGTTTTCCGAAAATCTGCTGCTGTATTAGTTATACCTAAAGGGGGGGTAGACTTTTTTACGGTTACTTGTGAAGTTTCAAAATAAGCAGCACAGCCGAGTGAAATGCATTTGATCCTGCTAATCCGACTTTTCGCGTGAACCTGAATTTCTCAGATTGTTGACACGATAATGCTCATTCCATTGTCTTGTAAATTCCTCAATTGTGTTGCGCTTCTGGCACTCAATAAATATTTACGTTTGCGTACTTGCCATTGAAAATTTTCCTGCCCGGCTAATCTTAGCCGTGTTACGGTCGACGTTTTTGCGCAATGACACATGCCACAATGACTGCCATTCAATAATCTGTACTAAATTCTCTGTCCTGAAATAATGATGTGAATGATTTTAGCACCAAAACTGAAAGGCCGGCCTCGGAGAAAACGCAAAAAGCGCAGCGTATCACCGGCGGGCGAGTCGAGCAACGAGAGCGAAGCTTCGGTGGCCTCGTCGGCGGCCGCCTCGACGTCCAAGGGTTCCACCTCGTCGTCGGGCCAGTCTTCGGGCAGACCGTCAGCCGCGTCCTCGGTACGACGTAGCGAGCGCAAAGTCAGCGCCGAGGAGAAGAGATTCCTCGACGACATCTACGGCTTCATGTCCTCGCGCAACACGCCCATCGGCAAGATGCCCCTCCTGGGATACAGACAGAGTGAGTTTATTATTGCTTGCATTTTTCTCGATCTAACTTCAGTCAAGCATGGAGTGTAGAGGTACAGAACTAACTAAATTGTCGTTTCCTTTTCAGTTGACCTGTTCCTGTTTTACACGAAAGTTCACGAACTCGGCGGTTACGACAAAGTTAGCTTGAATCGTCTTTGGAAAACGATCTACGATGAAATGGGCGGAAACACAGGCTCCACGAGCGCGGCGACGATAACGAGAAGGCACTACGAGAGGTTGCTACGACAGTCCTATTTGTTTTTACTTCAAGTATCAAATCCAAAGTGATCACTGATCGTATTTCTCTTTGTCTCAGGTTGCTGCTGCCGTACGAGAGATATCAGAAGGGCGAGGAGACGAAGGTCAGGCCAAGCCAAGGGGGCAGACGCGCTAAAACGCCGAGTACGTCGGACGTGTCAGAGGACTCGGTCGAGGTCAAGAGAGAGAACGAGAGCCCGCCGCTGTCGGTCACACCGCCTCCCTCTGAGGCATCCAACTCCACAGCTACGCCTCCACCTCTTCAGTCAATTCTTTCGACTTCGGTATGTACCGCGTTTGCTTTACACTGCCGGAATATTCATTGTCACATAATGTGCTCACTCTAATCGATTGCGTTCTGCAACAGCCATTCCTGCCGGGAGACAAGCCGGGCAAGACGTCGTCGCTGCGTAGCGTGCGGGTGAAACCCGAGCGTCTCAAGTCCCTGAACACAATAATCGCGACAAGCAATCCAGTGCAACCTGCCAATCAGCAACAACTGCCCAGCTCGCCAACCTCTCTGCTGACGGCGACGGCCAACACTACGACTTCGTCGTCGGCAGCGTCCTCGCCGACGAGCACACCGCCTGCACCGACCACGCCGACGAATCCTAGCGCGCAGCACAGTGTTCTCGAGAGGCAACTCAACAGTCCTCTCATAACGCACCAAGTACCACCAGCGTGTTCGCCACCCGGACTGCCCGTGAGTACTGTAGCCACGAACGCGACAACGGTGGTGACACTTACGCCTCCACCAGAAAAGGACATGAAGGAAATAAAGCTCGACCCGAAACAGACGAGCCTTCTCGCTCAAGGCAAGGAGAATATTCCGCTATTCGAGGAGAAAAGTGCGATTTTCACAGATAAAACTCTTGTTGCGCCTCGCTCGCCCGAAGTCATTGATCTCGAGACCGAGACTGAGCCTGGCACCAGGGACAAGCTCATCATTCCTAGCTTTAAAAAGCGAAAATTGGAAATTCTACGCGAAGGTGGTCTAGAAGTGACGGCTGTTGATTTGGGTATGTATCTCAAATTTTTTTCTACTCTTTACAAATGAACAACGTAATGGCATTTTTTTAATGCACTGTACTTTCCATTAAAAACTTGTGAGAGTGTCGAAAAATTCCTCGATTCATCAGAATCAACCCATCCATTTTCGGCTTGAATTTTCCGGTATCGCTTTTTTCAGAGTATTCATCCATCCTTGTTATAGATGCACGGCCAAGTGTGATCCAACCAACTGCAACGACGTCGTCCACCACGAGCGTATCTTCTTCAGCCACAACGACTACCAGTACAAGTTCGTCCTCAACCTCAACCACAACCTCGCCATCGCCGCTGACGATTCCTACGATTACTGCCAGTATCGTACCTCCTATGAAACAGGAAGACGGCAGATCCTCCGCGAGTCCTGACTTCGCTTTGCCACAGCCTGCAGTTATACCTAAGCTGATAAATGTGACGGTAACGCCTGACATTGGGAACATTATGCCCAGAAGCTCGGAATCGCCGCAACAACCAGTTACTCCGGTGAAGTGCCAGCCAAATAGTCTGCCCAATAGTGGTGAATCGCCGACGGGTCTGCAGACGTCGCCAACCGCCAATAGCCGCGTTATCAACCTTGGCAATAACTCTAACAATGCCACGCTTCTCCAGCTCTATGCAAACGCCAACGTACCCGTGCCACACTCGCTCGCTGCGGCAGCGGTCCAAACAAACAATCATCGCTTCGTGCCACCACATTTGCCGAACGGTCGACCACCTATACCTCACAAGGTCACTCAATCTAGATCGATATTTGGTAATAATGAAAAGATGGTCTACGGCAATCCTAAGGATATTCTTGTTGCCCCTAAATTTGTACCTGCGATGGTGACGCCGCCACACATACCCAGAGCACCAAGGTTCGTCGCAATTTGATTATTTTAATGTAATTTTAAATAACATCACATTACATATTTAAATGAAAACTTAATACTAACATTTAATTTTCTCTGATAACAAATTAACGCTAGAATCTTTTCAACAGCATTCTATCAGCACCAAATGTTCGGTGCGGTAGTAGTGGTAGCAGCATGGATGCTAATACGTCAGGCGTATTGGATCTTACACAAAAACCGTCGGCCCCCAACGAGCGTCCAACTTACGGGCGACCAAACTTGGAGATCGTAAGAGTCCCAGTGGTACCGCGACCGACGCCTCTAAACCTCGAAACCCGCAATCACCATCAGTACGTCGATCATCAGCCTCACTATCCACGTATCAGCGTCGCTTCGAATCTGTGCAAGGAAGTGAACACCAAACCACCTGCACAGTCACAGGCCGAACGCAAAAACCAGTTCGTGACGGGTAGTGTACCCCCGAGTCCCGTTGGATATGCGAACGTCTTAGACAGTCGTACGATGGCCACAAATAATCTGGAGATTACGTTGGTTAGTCCGAAGAAGACGGCCGTCGGCAATGCTGGTCCACCGCAACTAAGCCCACCACTGAGAAATAACAATGTGGTATGAAAACTTTGCGATCGATTTTTTTCATATTTTCAAAATAATCAAATTCGTATCTTCGTTAATAATAATCATAGTGTAACATTATCTTACGTAAACGTATCTTTTCAGATGCCACCTTCAGTACCTGTACAGAGGAGACAGCAGCAACAACAGCAGTTGAATGGCAAATTCCCCACGAGGCTACCAGCAGAGCCAGTTTCACCGTACACTCCTCGAAAGCCAGCCTCAACGAATAGTGGTCCCAGCATTCAACACCCGGTTATACCAAATATACCTAATTTAAGCCATTTGAACGCGGGATCTTCCTCTAATTACGGAAAATCCAATCATATTGGAAATTATCAACATATGGCAATTGAGAAAAGGAGAGCCGCCGAAGCCGCAAGTAAAGAGCATCAGCGCAGAACGAGCGAGAGTGATAAAATTGCATTGCAGCTACAGCAACAACAACAACAACAACAACAACAAAGACTTGAAGCCACTTCAGCAGCGCTATCGAAACAGCAACAGTCGAGGTTTGTACATACTATTTCATCATCTCATACCTTTTTTTAAGTCTCTGTTCAAGTTGTTCGTTTTACAAAATATTAATTCTTCAATTTGTAGGGATGCTGAGACTTCGCGGAGGCATAGCGTACCTAGCATACCCACAGGCTTTATACCTACGATGCCAGCAAGTAGTCCTTTTCCGTACCTAGCACATCAGCTCGCAACCGCTTCAGCGAGCAATGATTCGTCGTCCTCGTCGACCGCAGCAGCAGCAGCCGCGTTAGACGTGGCCAATTTCGTGCCGACGTTAGACCCCATGTACTATTCGGCCTTCTATAACAGCTTGTTCGCTAGGCCTATGGGTCCCGCGAGAGCGGCGCCCAACGCCGCCTTTCTGCAGCCCGAGATCAGTGCCTACTGCAAGGAACTATTTGCCTCTTCCTCGGCTCAACAGACGAGGCTCGCCATGGCAGCAGCGGCTGGTCAGCAACATCAGCCCGCAGCGCCTACGTCCAAGTAAAAGGCCAACGAGAGCAGCGATTCGTGCTTCGTATCCCTAGAGATCTCAGTGTGTCGATAGACGATGAATATCAAACATTATGACTCTTCATACGTCATCGTAAACATGTTAGTTGTTGATGCGAGTGGTTTGATTCTTAATTTGTAAACTTGAACGTTCTTGTGCCGGAGCTTGCCACGGTACTATTAAAGCTATGCAAGTTGCCTCTAAGGACAAACTGTTCGTAAAAAATTAAAACAGTGTAAATTGATAAAATAGCGCAGATGTGTTTTTCAACATCGTATGTTTTATATTTCTCTTTTTTTTCATTGTTTGACGTGATCAAAGTTTTATAAATATAAGAATTAGATGGCTTTATAAGTCTCTGTTGTAGGGTGCAGATATTATAACAAAAATGAGATCTGTATCGTTTTTATCATAAAAAATTCAAAAATGTTCTATTGAAGGTTTATGATTGTATTAAGTTTTGTTGAAAAATGATTGCTTATCTTTTAGTTGCCTTTAAGAACTTCAAAGCAGTTCACTGTCTTTAAAATTAAGACATTAAGAATTCGATTCAGTAGTTGGAAAATAAATTATCGCTGTGTTTAGACATTTAGGAAATATGTGTTATTTTTCTGTCTGAGAACACGAGTAATGTAAAAAATTGTTATTAAAAATTAATAACGTACCTAATTGAATTTATTGATGAAAATGAACAGAATAAGTCTTATTTAATTCTAATGGTATTAAATTGAGGTACAAGATAAGCAATCGTACTTTTTTATTTATAGCATTACTATAAACGTTAAAAATTCTGCGATGCAGTAATCATTAATCAGAATATTTTAAAGTTTTATCTTTTTCATACATGAAATTGAGTAAACATATGCAAGCAAGAGCGTTTTAGAATTGTAATCAGTTAATATCTGATTAAACGTTCCGTTTATAGATATCTACAAAAACGAAATTAAGAATAAGCTTCTTATTTGTGTGATTTAAAGTTAGTAGAAAGTAAATTCTAAGAAATGCTGTACATTTTTGCATGGGAAATGTTTGGTTCTCCTGTTTGAGTCAGAAATCTCAATGTACTTACTCTTAATAATGCATTGGGAAGTTCTCTAGTTTTGGCCAAGCAGAAGAGTTACGAGTAACGAGTAACGAAAGACAACCAATTTAAAAGCGAAATAACGGCTAATCGTACTTTAGAGCGCATTTTTCCTTCCGACCCATTTTACATGCGCGATGTGATAATATTGACGTATTCCTATAATGCGAGAGTGTCGCTGGAATCACGAGTAAATAAACAAATTTTAAGAAAGCGTTTAATTGCTTAACTGAGAATATCTGTTTCTCTGTTAGAAAACTCGCACAAAGATTCCGCGAACTCCGCTATGTAAGTTAGCCAATTTTCAGCAACGACGGAAACACGTAAAATCCGCATAATGCACTCGAACATATACGCAAGAGTCGTAGCTTATAAATGATAAACATAAAAACGAATAAAAACAGTTGCATTGAGAGAAAAACGAAGTTAGGAAAGCATATATATTCAAATTCTTACACACGCTTTTTCTTCCAAATGGAAATACAAAAACAATATACGTCACTCCTAAAAAATCAATAAATGTCAAATATATTAACCGACGGATAAAGGACATGTATATATTGTACATAATTTTTAATTGTAAGTTCACTCATAAGCTGCGACGAATAATTTAGTGAAAAATCCAACATCGTCTTTTATTATTATGTTATACCTGTAATAGAAAGTTAATAATTAAGATTTTAGGTATGTGTGTACAGGCCGTCCCGAACTTTGTGACTCGCGAGATATATTAAATAGCGAAACTTTTCGGTTGATTTTTGTTTTGGCAAAAAAAAAGAAAATAGTGTGAGAATTTTAAATGTCAATAATTTAATTATATAAAAATATCGTTTCCTGAGCGCGTAACTTTATTTTCCATCATGCAGTATTATTCTAACGTACCAAATCTATTTACAAAAAATTTAGTTTCCATATGTGCACAGCATAATATTTTGCAAAATTATTTTGTTTTGAATTACGTTTTGTAATATATATTATTAGTGATAAAAAAAAGTATTTGCGGTAGTAATACTGTAAGTTAACATGCCATTCATCATAATTTTGCGAAAGATTATTATCATGTAGAAAAACATTACAGTTATCTCCGAAATATCAATTTTGTCGTCGTTTCAGTATCAGCAATAAATTAATGTTTACATATAAACATGAGATCTGTAATAGATAAATCAGAAATAAAAATTGTGTGAATTTCATGAATAACCGTTAGAAAGTAACTCTAGAAAAGTTTTTATTATAAAAACGAGAGTTAAACACATTTCAACGAATATCAACCGAAAAATTCGCAAAATTTGTACGCGCTCTGCTTTTGGCATTGTTATAAATGTAAAATGCTCTAGCGCGTACAAAGGCAAGAGTGAGCCGAGTAATCCTGGTGGGTATGAAAGAATCGCGATCGCGCGCGACTTCCTGAGTAGATAAAAGTCGGCCTTTGCTTTTCGAGCGTTTTTCAAAATTGTTCATTGTAAAAATATGTATCAATGATAACAAAATAAACGCTGATAAAGGCAATCTCTCTGTAATTTTATGTCCTGGTGCGTTTACGAAATACAAGAATAAAGTATAAGAGTTAAAACTACCTGTCTGTTGTAAGTCACGACGACTCATTTTATATTTCGTAGTAAAAATTGCCGTAGATCGTAGCTGATCTGTTTGATAGCCACAATTATGAATTAAATCCAATAATGTGAAATTTTCAATGGTTTATACGAGTTTCATTACTGTGGGGGCACAACATTAACAGAGAGTCGTCTTTAATAGACAATTTAAAGTAAAAAAAGAAGAATTGTTCGACTCACTCTCAATATATTCGTGTTAACAGTAGCTATATTATTAGTAGGATATGCTCGTTTTAGAATTGTGAGACGGATTAGAGAACGTAAGAGCAGTAAAGCCAGATTTTTGTGCGAAGGGGCGTCGAAAAAGACGAAAATATGTACGAAAAAGTCATGTAGATTATACGGACTAGTTCTTAGCAAATTTTAAATATTGATGTCTCAATATTATGGTAATATTTTGTATAAACTTTTTCCGTTGGCACCCAGTAGCATTGAAGATTGAGATTTAAGTAATCGTTTCATTTCAAACTATATAAACGAAAGCTCCTCAGCATTTTTTATACAACATTCGTTGCTAACGAAAAGTGAACATCCACCCATTAAGAAAAAGAAAACAGGCAGACAGATGAATAAATATGCATAAGAATCGTATTTCGAGCTTTGTTACTTGCGTTTTCAAAGTTTTACAACTCTTGTGGTTTGTTATATACGTACGTTTGAATTTTTAAAAAATATTGTAGAGAAATATTGTAAAGAAACATGAAGATATATATGAACATTAACTAATTACGATACACAACAACGTAAACAAAATAAGAATAAGAGATGTATACGTCAAGAAAAGTTCTCGGCGACATATCGTGTTTCAATGTATTTGAGGGAAGAAAAAAGCACTACTCTTCGTAAATTTTCTGTCTCGCAATATCGGAGAAAACTGCAAAGAGATGTGTGTGCCATACGATAGAATAAAAGAAGCGTATAACATGTACAAAATGAACGCATTTATTGCCGTCTTCGTTGGCGTTTCTATCCCTTGATGAAGTCTCGCGCTATTACAATTCATGATTATTAATACGACGATTATTATTAATGATAATACACAATTATTCTATTATTAATAATTAATAATATTAATAATAATAATATTAATAAATGAAAAGTGCAAGTTCTGCAAGGAACATTTCATGTATCATATATTGAGAAAATTCTTCTTCGTTTTAGTAATACCTGTATTTCTTTTTTTGCGTGAATTTACTTTTTATTATTTACGTGTATACGTATGTTCAAATGAGTGAAAGTACAAGTATGCGTCATACTTTTTCATTAAGAGCACCAAAAAATAGGAACATGAAGAAGACATAAGTGCAAGCGAGCGATCGTTTTTCAACACTTTTTGCTCTTACCTGCTTCTTAATTTTCGAATGCCATTATATATTGTTTTCTGCGCGCAAATGATGACAGAGCGAAGGTTTGCAACGACTGATGATTTCATTGGATTGAAGGAAAGCAACGAAATGGTATATTCGTTTTTTTCATCCTTTGGTTATCGTTCTCTGTTCATTTCTCATGTCCTCCGGCAAACTTTCTTTTGTACAGTACTTTATTTCTTAAAAAAAAAAAAAAAAAAAAAAAAAAAAATAATGAAAACAAACAAAAAATTGATTTCTTTTATTATTTTACATGTTATCCATCATTTCTCAATTTATTTTACTTTAATCCATCCTTGATTTATTTAAGATTGGCAGTAAAGTGCAAACTATTATGTTAGTTACACCTTAGATTACAATTTTACGTGAAAGGTGCACTCGGGTTAAATTAACGGCACATCGTATAATTTAAAGACAGAAGTAGTATCAGTCAGTCATCTAGTACGAATCTAGTAAAACAAATATGTTTGCTTCATAAACCAGAACGAGTCGAATCACGCGGCTTATCATAGAAAAGGCATAAATAACTAATGAAACGTGTTGAGAGAAAAAAAGAAAGTTTGCAAGACAAAGATGAGGGAATAGGCGAAAAGAAGAGAAAAAGGAATTTAGCGAGCGGCCTCTTTCGCTGTCCCTCTCGCTGACTTTGAGCGCGTGGAATGCACGAGCATGTGCCGCGAAATTTAAAATCGCTTTACGACGGCGGCTATAAACTGATAACCTGTTTAACCAGTCCGGCGGGAGCGTTTTGCCTTGCAAAATCGTTCTCGTTCTTCCTTTTTTCATTTTCTTTCCCCCGGCCTTTTTCTTCCTCTCGTTCTTAAACTTCGACCGCTTCGATTTTTCGCTTTTGCGCGCGCGAACGCTTATACGGCTGTGTGCGCGTATGACTAGTCCTTTTGTCGCGTAAACATCGCATGTTTCTTTCCTTTATTTTCTGTTCATGATATGCGCTGAAAATATGCACCGCGGACTTGGAGACGAGTTGTAACAAATGATCCCCATCTCCATTTTAATATAGAGAAATATGCAAAGTACGATAGTTTATCAAGACCTTTAACGTCTCAAAAGGTCATACTTACACGAGTGTCGACGATCGAAAAGTCGCAATCTTGCGATAGTCCCAGCCAATTAGGCTTGCCGAGCGACGCGGGTTTAAAATCTTTCAATTTTTTGTTACAACAACGAGCACACGCGAATCTCGACTAGGCCCAGCAGTAAATCTCGCGGTGGCTGCGGCTTATTTCCTGGGCGCTCGCTGCAGCGCAGTCTAGCCGGGGCTCCGGATACCGCGGGGGGAGCGAGACGTCGCGACGTCGTGTGCTTACCACTCCGCGCGACAAGCAACAAACACAGCTGTATAGGCACCCCCCGGAGCATCGTTGCACGTCGAGTGTCGACGATCGCAGCCGGCTCCGAGGCTGTGTACACGTATACCATGTCGAGGCGTGCAATCAGCGCCGAAGGTATGCGCAGCTGAGGATGCGGAATTTTTACTCGCACGCGGAGGAAAGTGTCACTAGGCGATTGTTGTAACGTTGTAAATTCTTGCAGGAGTAGCGCAGGAAGAAGGTTCGAAGAAATGAAAGAGTAAAAGTGAAGTAGTTCGTCGTCGAATGCAAGTATATCCTTAGATTCTAGATCTTTCTCGGCCACTCACCTATTTCTCCCTTTTTCGCGAGAGAAAGAGTTGAGAGTTGAATTCCAACAAGAGGAAATCGACCTACATGCACTCTTGCAAGCTCTCTTTCTCTAGCTCTTTTTTCTTCCGCTTCATAATGACTCTCAAGCGATCGTGTAAAATATTTTTCTTCTTCTTTTTCTCAAAATATTTAGTATTATCGAGTAAAGACTGCAAGAGCAAGATCTGCTATAAGTTATATAGAAACGACTGCCACAAGTTTCGCGTTGAGGACTATGCATTACTAATTGTAAGTACGCAATAAGAATGCAAGAAGAAGTGCAAAGGTCTCTTATCACTTTTCGCGCTCTATCATTACCTATTATCATTCGACATGAGTGACCGCGATGTATGAACCACCTGTTTCGCCAGAGTAATTATATATATCAAGAAAACGATGATCGAATAATGCTTGTATGCAACGTACAACATTTGCAAAGAGCAAACTCCGTCGTTAGTCAATAAGTCAATCGAGCGCGATCACCAAGCTCATCTTCCCTCAAGTCCGCGTCGAAGTAGTTGAACGTCGCGACTCGCGAGTTTCGCCTCCAGCAGTAGAGTAAGTATAGCAGCGGAGAGAAGCAACATCAGTAGTCTGGCGGTTCGCCACGCGCTTCCGCCGCCGCCGCCGCCGCCGCCGCTTGACACTGTCACCCTAAAAATCAATAAGGTTTGTAGCCCTCTCCCGCCCGCTCTCAGTAGTCATCCTCGCTGCGCCGAGCTGCACCCCGTAGGTGGTCATTCCATTGTGGCCGACTGCGGCAGCACCGAGGGCTCTCTGGACTTGGACTTCAGTAGACTTTTTTGCTTACCTTCGCAGAAGCGTGTATAGGCTGGACTTTTTTTAGCACGCGCTTGTTTGGTTTCCGATATTTTTTCGATTTGATTTGCATCTGTTACGTATTGAGTGTGAAAAGTAATAACGTATGAAACAATCACGCTTGCCTTGATTAAGCTAAATTCGATCGATTTTATTGCAAGCAAAATATCATGGATTAAATTCGGAAGCGGGATAGGATTACGAAATTTAATTAATTAAACTAATCAACGTTGTCCTATGAATATACTGCGTTAATTAACATCGGAGTAAGGAGACAGGCGCACGGATCTGGTTTAAGCTCTGATGACAACTTGCTGCACAACCAGTTTCGTCTTCACTCGCAACCTTTGAAGACGATTTAAACGCAGGAAAAAACGAGCTTTTTCGTTGATTGGTCCAACGTCGGAATCGTATATTTTTTGATATGGTGCAACCCACACCCGAAAACTCTGTGCGTCGATGAAAGAAAAGAAAGAAAGGGGATAGGGTAGTCGAAGCACAGTATATACTCGAGAGTCAGGCTCGGAGAGGAGGTACGAAGGAGCTTTACTCTCCCGCGTGTTGCGAGCGGTTAAACTCGTTAAATCGCGGCAGTAGTGCGCGCCTGCAATGGCCAGTCGACCAACAGCGCTGCGCCGCCAGAGCCGCACGCGACATAAAGCAACTGTATATAAGTATATTATACTCTGCGGCTCGTCGCGCGGTGAGAAAGTCTTTTGCGAAGAAAATAAAAATGCAAGCCCCGTCGCGCGAGAAGAGGGAACTTTTCAATTTAATATATATATATATATATATATATATATATATATATATATATATATATATATATATATATATATATATATATATATATATATATATAAATAAATGCAACATTATGCAGAACATTGTTGCAAAGGTGCATCCAGCGTAAAGGAAAATAAACATCGAAAGTATCCTCGCGCGAGAGCAAAGGCTAGAGAAGAAGCAGAGGGAGAGGAAGAAGCCGCAAAGGGTATGTGCGCGCGCGACGACAGGGTGCATCGCGTCAACGGCGGCGGGCGCCGAGAGGGGGTTAAAATGGGGGGCGATAAAAAGAGCCGGGAAAGTAGGGAAAGCGGAAAGAGGACGAGAGGAAAACGGAGAGGCAAAGGATGCCGCGCTAAAGAGGAAGGAGGCGAACGGGAGATAGGGGTCTTAACTGCCGCGGGAGGAAAGACTCCAAAAAGCATAAATTGTCGCGTGACCGAAAGCTCGACGATCCAGGCCTACTTTCAAAGCTCTGGATCGCGCGGGAGGAGAAACGACACGATGCACAGGCGAGACCTTCACAGCTCGTCCAGCAGCAGTTGAGACTCGGGTGCGGATGGAGCATCGGGCATAGCCGCCGGCATCAGCGGCCACGTGGATGGTCGCACGACCCTGGGCCACGTGTGCCTCCCCTACTCTCTCGCAGTACAGTATTTGCGATATGTAGTACAGGTAGTGGCGCGCGAGTGTATGGGTGTATGCGTTATTCCTTTTCTCTCTCTCTCTCTCTCTCTCTCTCTCTCCTTCAACTCCTTTTGTCACTGATCTTTACCGGGGGACTCGCGCATTCTCCCCCCTCGCGCTGCGTGCTGTCTTTTTATGCGCGTTTCGCGAGCTCTCGAGAGCTCTGGAGTTTTTCCCTCGAGCAATTAAATGCTGTGATTTTTCTGAAAGTTTGCGCTCCAGAACTCAGCCACTAGCTGTAATGTAATAGTACTTCCAGAGCGAAGCTGCGGATTAAAAGCTTTCTTTGGAAATTAGCAAAAAACCTTTTATTGCCTGTAAGAACTGCAGCCATTGCAGACAGAATAAGCTTGCTGAAACTTTGCTTAATAATTGGGTATAAAAATATTTTGTTATCCCAGTATTGCAAACAAATTGAAAGAGGACCAATTCTATAACGATTCCGCATCAATCGAACGAAAGAGTTAAGGTCTACCGTTCGTTCGGGGCTTCCTCGCAGATCCTTCACGGCCCTGAGCTTATGCGCTCGCGCGCGCTGCACATTACAGCAGCAGCGCAGGGCCATCGCACGGCAGCAACTCGAGGAGAGCGAGCGAGCGAGAGAGAGAGAGAGAGAGAGAGAGAGAGAGAGAGAGAGAGAGAGAGAGAGAGACGGACGGTAGCCGCGCCGCGTTGACTCCGCCAGTGTTTATTCGCGCCCGCTGTCTCCTTCTTTCTCTCGCAGCTCGTTCGGCGCTCGACTCCTCTCCCCCTCCCGCGACGTTCGACAACAACCTAACCTCTCCCGCGCGCGCCCTCTCTCCGCGAAACGTTTTCTCCTCTCTGCAACTCAGCCATCATATAACCCACACACACACACACACACTTGCAGTAGACTGTACAGTTCACCAAGCTTTCTTTCCCTCTCTCTCTCTCTTTCGGAGAATACTGCACTAGGTGTACTACGCGTATAATACGTACTGAACGCACTGCACTTGCGATGGCAGCTACAGCGGCAGCAGCAGCGCCGCAGCTGTCTCTCTCGCCACTTGAGTGAGTGTGCACTGTGCGGTGTCTACTGTCTCCGTCTCGTCAGTGCGCGTGCGTGTGCGTGTGCGCGTGTGCGTCCGTGTGTTACTCGCCGAGTTTTCGACTGCGCTGCTCGAAAGCCTGACCGAGAGCGCGAACACTGGCCGTAGTAGTAATCCTTGCCGCCCCGGATTTTTCTCCGCACGCGTAGTAAATAAACGCGCACGGTGCGATTCGCTCGCGTGTTACCCGAACGAGCGATACATATACAGTCTCACTCCGTCGAGCGCTGCAGCATCGCGAACTCTTGGCAGCAACAAAGCAAAGCCTGCAGCACGAGTCCCGTGTCGTCGCGAGTGCAAGAGTGAGAGAGCAGTGGCAGAGCGATAAAAATTGAATGCAAAAACGCTAGGAGCCTCCGCTCGATCTGCGGGCCTGCGGCGGACTCCGGAGAGAGAGAGAGAGAGAGAGAGAGAGAGAGAGGGAGAGAGAGAGAGAGAGAGAGAGAGAGAGAGACACACAACTCTGCGAGAGGTTAGAGCGGCCTGCAGCGAAGCGCTGAAAAAAGGAGGAAGCAACTGCGAGCCCAGCCACGGGAAAAAAGGAAGAATGCCGGCGACGCCAGTGCGACGGTTGACAATCGGCGGCTGTCGCGGCGGCGGATCGCTGACCGCCTCGAGTCGCGCGTCCCTCGACTCCTGAGGGTTCGCTCATTTTTTCCGACCCGCTACTCTACACTCCGCAGTCGAAGGAAAGTGCTCGGCAGTTCTCCTTCTGTCTAGTGCGCGCCGCGAGGACATCGTTCGCAGTTTACCTACTGCACCTTTCTCTCCAGTCGAATTCAGTGCAGGCCGCGCGGGCGCGCGCGTCGCTTTTTTCGCGTCGGTCGAGAGAGAGAGAGAGAGAGAGAGAGCTGCTGTTGAGAGTGGCAGCCTTCGAGGTTAGGTCGCCGGTGGTGCATCCATAACCTACACGCTTGAATTCGCTGGTGGAGAGTTTTTTTCGGGACGCGGGTTTTCCGGGTTATAAGTGAGTTTTTCCGCGCCCGACGGAGCTTCGAACGCTGGAACGGTGATTTGTGTCGAGAGACGGGCAAGGAAATTTCATCTCGAAGAAGACGAGGATGAGCTCGTCCCTGGCGAGACAATGAAGGCGAATGGGACGAACAATGGTGAATGTTTTTTTTCTTATGGTTTTGTGCGTTTATTTAGAGGCTTCGGAGTGCTCGGATTGCGGCTAGCTCGCGAGTTCGCTCGGTTGTTGTTTTTGTTGTGACTTTTGTGACGTCTGGATCAGCTGTGTTTGTTGTCAGCTCTGTTTTGTTTTGAATTCCGTGTTTATTTTCGCATTGCTGCCACTTTTGTGACGAATATCTTTAATCTGCATGACATTTTTAATCTGCTTGAGAATTTGGTTTTTTAAATTTTATTCCACCTGTAAAAAATTGAGTTTAATGGTTTTGTTTACCTTTTGATCTTTTTCCAAAGCTGTCTGAAAAGTTTGAAAAAGTAGATTTCAGTGATGATGATTTGTCTTTTTTTTCTGTTCTCATATTTAACTAGTTTTTTAGATCAATTCATATTTATGTTAGAGTCTAGAAGCTTCAAGACAAGTATAATGTGGTTTTATTAACAATTCAAGTTGTGGTCTATGGTAGAAGAGAATCAATGTTCAGATATAGACTAAATTGGGCAAACATAGTGCATTTTCAACATCTTGCTTAATGTATATTGAAACTTTTATATAAAGCCATTCTAATCTATACACATGTTTACTACGCAGGCTGCAGCCGTTTGAACACGCCATTGGCAGCCACCACCACGCTGGAGGACCCAGGAACTCCGGCCTCGTGGAAGGGGCCGCCACCAGGCTCAGAGGCCTCTCCATTTACCTCGAACTCTGTCAACCAAGGTGGAGGTCCAAATTCAGGCCCGTACAATAGCACAGGAGGTCCGCCGAGCAATTCCGGTGGCTTCCAAGGTCCAAGCCCCTTTCCTGGTGGTGCTGGTAGCCCTGCTGGAGCCCCATCTTACCAAGGTCCACCACCAGGATCTGCTACACCTCAATACACTGCTTCTCCAGCGCCAAGTGGCTCTTCCACCCCTGGACCAGGTCCGCAGCCTAATGCTGGTGGCTTTCCACCTCCGCCAAATAACTCTGGGCCTCCATATAATGGTACATACAGATTTATTTTTGCTGCGAGAGCAGTTTTGCAAATAAAATTAAATATAGAAATAGATTTAAAAAACTGTTTGATATGTCAAAACCATATAATTTACAAACACTTAGCATTAGACAGTTTGAATACAACAAAGAGTAATTCTGAACGAATATTGAATTAGAATTGCACATCAAATCACATTGCCAATATCTTGTAAATGGATTACTTAATTTAGTGTATACTTTAATAAATGTTTTATTCAATAATTTGTACTTAAAAATCGAGAAAATGCCTAATTGGTATCAAACAGTTTCTTTAATTTCTGAAATATTCACTATGCGTATCTGCTGTCGCTTTTTATCTCAAATTTTCTGCAGTAAATCAAGTAAATTAATACAATCTATTGTTGTTTTAGGCCCAAGTCCGTTTGGTTCACCCTCAGGAGGGCCTGGCCAATTTGTCGGCAGGCCTGGCTCATCGGGGCCGCCATTCGTACCGCCTGGCGGAGGTAATCCACACTTTCCCTCGCCAGGGCAGCCCTTCGGCGGTCCACAGTACGGCATGCCGCCTGGTAGTCCGTACGGTCCTGGCCCTGGTGGCCATCCCATGGCTGGGCCCATGGGTCCTGGACATCCTGCAATGATGGGTCCTGGAGGGCCGGTCGACAGAATGGATCAAGGGTAAGTAAAGAAAAATAAAACACTGAAGGTAAAAGTAATTATTCTTCAGAAAGTCTATAGGAATCACAGACTTATTAAAAGTCTTTTCTAGAAAACGCGCCCAAAGCAATAAGTTTTTCAAGAAGATTTCAATAGAATTCCTGTACTACTTAATAAGCCTGTATTTTGTCGTCGCGCAGCTAGATTAATTAGGTTTCGTCAGGGTTACACGGAGGAGAAAAATGAGGGATGGGGCGACAAAGGTGAAAGACAGAGCGGGAGAAAATGAGCTCTTTGAAGTTTTTTCTCCTTTTTTTCTTCTCTCGCTCGCTCTCTCGCTTGTTCTCCTGCTCGTGGATTGACCCCTTCGCCTCGTCGGCTGCTCTCTAGCGAGCTCGCGGCGTGGAAAAAATCGTTAGCCCACTCGTGTCCGCGGCGCGACTCCCATCTCGCCCTCTCTTTTATCGACATTTTCCCCAGGTGACGATGCGCTCTCTCACGCGAGCTCTCGCCTCATGCTTACTGCCTGCCTAACCTGTCGATTTCCATTGGCTCGCTGAATTTTTATTTTAAATTGCCTTAAATTCTTCCCTTTTATTCCATTTTTTTTACTTTTGTTTTTATTATTAGAGAACCTTTATAAAATTCATAGATATTTGAATATATTCAATGAAGTTTTTTAGAAAATTAATTTTCAAACTTCTATTAAGTTATTACCAAATAAGCAAAATCATGTAGTTTTTAAAACATTGTAACAGGTGCAACACGTACCATGCGCTTCTTAACTTAAAAAACAGAAGTTTAAACATAGGATTTGAACGCGTGTCCTTTGAGTGCGTAACTTTGGATTTCTACTCTCGACCTTCTTGATGATCGATTATAAATCAAATATACTATGCATACGATGGATGAATTAATTACAAAAATAGGTAATGACGATCTGTATGAAAATTACAAATCACGAGTCAATTTTAACGTAGTATTAGAAAGTCTCCAAAAAAATATGAAATTTTTTTTAAAGCATTCAATCAGTGTCCAGCATATTTCAAAGTTACTTTTACTCTGATCCACGCACAATTTGTCTAATTACGCAATAAAACGTAAAGTCGCGCGTAGAAATTTTAGTTCGGATGGTACAGAAGGGGGGGTGTCACATACTTTTGTCGTAGATTGTACGCGACTCACCTCTTCCTCCCCCCTTCTTCCCTATCTCTCATTCTGTCTCTCTCGCTCGTTTCTCCCTAAACCCTCCTAGCCACCCCGTGTTCCGCGGGAAGGGGACAGGGAGGGGGATCAGGGGGGGGGGGCAGAAGAACGCGCGCGCGCGGAATCGGGGAAGAAGAGTGCGATGGTTCTCATGTTTTGCGAGTATTAATTCTTCAACTTGCTGCAATCGCTTTATTTTGATGAATTATTTTAATGCTGATCACCATGCCAGTATCCTGTTGCTTTATCTCTTACTATTCAAGATTGATTAGTCCATCTATTTAATACAGTGTGCGTAAAATGCGACTTTTGGCACACCCTGCGTGCGATGAATCGCATTTTGCGCTCGTATATCGAAAACTAACGTTCGATGCGCGAAACAGAACATTTTTACCAACTAGCGCGCTTCCGAATGCCGATACCCCCTCAATACCCTACTCTAAAAAAGAAAGGAATCATCATTCTATTCGTGTTCTGATTGGTCGTCGATTGGCCAATAAGATTACGAGATAGATGGCGGGACGCGCGTGATAGTTTGTTTCTAACCTATAAAAAAGTTTAATATAAAGCAGAGCGCGCATTGATTTTGCTACTATTTTTTTATTTTTTTCATTATTGTTTTGTTATTATTATAAGTACAAAGGTAAACTTATAGTTTCTTTTATTTAAACTGGCGTACAATGTACGTGTTCAACTATGTGTAAGAAAACAAGGTCAGTATTAAAAATGTATGATGCTAAATTATGATAAAAATTGTTACCGAAAAACATACGTGCTGACATAAAGAGAATATAATTGACTAGCTCTACAAAATCGATATGTCCGGGTAAAATCATAAGTTTTCTAAAAATTGTCAGTCATATAGTATTCACGAGACATTCAACATCTCTCGCAAGAGAGATATTAGTTACAAACAAGTTTTGTTTGTTTATATACGTTAATTTCATAGTATTATAATTTGAAATGATTTCAAAATTAACATTTAATATTTTTTCCATACAAAAATGAAAGAAATATCACAAATTGAAATGAAATGTTTACAATTAATCAGAAATAAATCATCGAACAGTATTAGAATCATGTATACTATTTTAGGAAATGATATGTGTTACGAAAATGATGATGTCTATGCTAAAGTTGCTATGTTTTCCAAGTATATACAGTGTTTTTTATTATCAATATGCTCTATTCACGTTGTTGTATACGCTTTAATATACGGATCTCCACTGCATACAAAACTGGAAATGTTTATTGAAATAGTCATACCATTATCCAATATGTTTGTTTTAATATTTGATACTTTTTGCCAACGTTATGGTAAGAAAATAAGTACGGAATTAAAAGAAGTTCAAGCACATATCGAAAGATTTGATGCATACATTGGCTTTCAAAGCATCGACTTCTACTTGACATTTAATCAGATTCTTGGTCTAACCAAAGTTTTGTTTCACTTTATAAATTATTTTTCGTATAAATTTACAATATACAGCTATACCCAGCTTTTTTGAACTTTGGTTTTTAGTACAACCTATAACGTCAATAATGGTATTTCCACATCTATGTGCATTACTGCTGTTCTACAATCGTTATAAATCGTTGAATGAAATATGTTCAACCATACACAGAGTTGATATTCCTCAACTTGTTCAAATTGATACCATCAGCTCCGTTGGAAAAATACACTTTAAACTTTGCAAAATAGTGAGAAAAATTGGTTCTCGTCAAGGATATTTGATAAAATACTTTTTGGTTCTATCTTTACTTCGCGGGCTTTACATCGAATATTTAATAATAAAACTTATCAATAGTAATAACGCACTGAGAGAAAGATATCATTGCCGTAAACATGTACACACGTTAGGAGCAATGATTGCTAATATATTCGTGTACATCTTACAAATATTCTATACGAAACAAAATATTGCAGAAAATATCTGTATGTTAATAGTTAACATATGAATTTCATGGCTATCGTGCGTAGTGTTTATCATGAATAATCAATAAATCATTAATAATAGAACGAAAGCAACTGAATATACCTAAGGAAGCATGCAAAGTGCCTTTGGAATAATATAATGTCAATCTGATAGTTTTAGAGATAAAATAAGTGTGATTCCAACTGATTCAGCAGCCTCTGGAATTTCCAAAATGTCAACTACTTTATCACTATTAGTTCAAAAGTTATTGGAAAAATTCAAATCTGAAAAATGAATGATTACGATATGATGTTTAACACACTACTGAATTTTTCCAATAACGTTTAAACTAATAGTGATAAACTAGTTGATATATACCTTTTTGGAAATGCCAGAGGCTGCTGAATAAGTTGGAATCACACTCATTATTTTATCTCTAGAACTATCAGATCTGGTATTTAGACCCAAAAGGCCGATGAAAGACGAAATTTTGAATATTGACATTATATCACTGTAAAGTTACTCAGCATTAATAAAATTTATACAAATGTGTTTCCTAATAATTTTTATCTGATTACTTCATAAAGTCTATGAAAAATCGTAAAGGGCAGCCATATGTTAACTATTAGCATACAGCTATTTGACATATAACATAGCTACGTTAACTATTAACATACGTATTATTGGCTCAAATCAAACATGCCTATGTTAACAGTTAACAAATATGTTAGCTGCAATGATTTTTTTCTCTCGGTGCGACCTTTCAGCCTTCGACTACCTCAGTATGTTTGATATATTTTTCAACGGCATAATGACTATATTATGCATAACTACTGTTTATGAAGCGGTCAATAGAGAAGTAAAAGATTTGTATTTAATTTTTACGAACATTCATTTTTTGTTAAATATTTAACTTTTTCTCTCATCTGTTGATGGCGCATTTGTAGAAACTAAGAACCAAAGAAAGTCTCGAAGAGATTATCATGTCAAACGAACTTTTGTATTCACATTTACCAATATAATTTGTTGTATCATATTTATCTCGACAAGATTTTGAAATTGATACGGATTTATTGATGCTAATTAACAATAAAATATTCCTTTGGGTAAGCTCATTTTATATTTTTGAATTTAATAACTGAACTGCGAAAAATATCAATGATATATGATGTTTCAGTATATGAGCACTTGCCTCACGTACACGTCGATAATTGTTCAAATAGCGTAATGAACGGTTGGCGAAATTCTCGACTGCAATTATAGAATAAAAGAATATTAATAACTGTCGTTTAAGTTAATTGAAGCTGAAGCTGTATGCACTACGCAAATCTTGCTCCCCAGCGCCACCTCGCAACGATTCCACGCTCAAGACTCAGTTATACTGCATTTGCGTAGTTGCTTTATTTCAAATTTGATATGCTTTTGAAATGACTCTCGAAGAAACAAAAATGATTATACATCCAGGTTGTTCGTTTTGAGTAATAATGTTTTCAAAGTCTTGTAAGTAGATCAGCAGTCACAAATCATTATATCGACCAATGAAAACCAGTCCATCATCAATCGATATTGAGGCTAGCGTCAGACTAGAAAAAGTAGATAATTCTATGGAAGATTTGTTGTTAAATTAAATGCACAAACTTGGGTGTTTGAGAACCACGTGATTCCCCTCTAGCCTCCCGCGCTTCCCCTCCCGTCCCCCCTGCCCCGCACAGAGAGGTGGCGGTATCCTTCTTGGTGAAGAAGTGCGGCAAAGGAGAAGGAAGAGGAGGGGGGAGGAGGAAGCGGTCGCGAAGGAAGGGGGGGAGGAGAGATGATAGCGCGAGAGAGGTGGAGAGAAGGTAGGGGTGTTCGAAGGATGCGAGAAAGAGAAAGAAAGGATCCACACATCGGCCGGTCAGCATAGGCACCTTCGTTTACACTTTTGCGTTTGCACACACGGAGTGCGAGCGCTGCAAGAGCGCCGGTAGCCTCCGCTCTCTGTACACAGAGGCGCGCATGCGATCTGCGTGCGGTTGTGCAGTCGTTTTGACTCAAGTCGCAGCGCTCTAGATGCGGACTCGCTTCTGTTGTGTGTACGGCGATTACTTCACCCTATATACACTCGATGACGACGACAGCGACGACACGCTCCGCGAGATCGTGGAAATTTCTCGTTGGTCCGATCAATAATTTTTCTCTCTTTGTCTGGCCGGGCTATGTTGCCTGAACGCAACAAGCGTCTTTTGTGCGACGTTGTACTTTTTCTTTCTTTGGTTTGCTTTTATTTAGGCAATCTTCGTTTCACGTTGTGCAACAATTGGGATACTTTGCCATGATGCAAAATGGGCCGCATATAAGTATAACGTCTTCAAATGCGCGACATATATATGCGTCCGCGTGTACGAGATACGCATTGCAGCTACGTACGTGAGAGGAAGAAAGAGAGTTATACGAGTGGGTTAGGTTACGCGGGGGTGGGGGCAGAAGCAGCCGGTGGCGGTGGCAGCCAATGAAGCGATCACGTATAGGAGCGTTCCGAACGCATCCGTATGCGTATACCCTTATCGGTGTGTGCCTGTACACGCGATACCGCTGACGCTTTTTCCGCCGCCAACAACGAATGACCCCACCTCCTTGCGCTCTCTCTCTCTCTCTCTCTCTCTCTCTCTCTCTCTCTCGCGCGCTCTCTACTTTCGTTCTGTCGCGTGTCCGATGGCTCTTGTCGAAAGCCACCGGCAGCTCTGCTGCCCTAATTTATTTCTGACTGTTACTGCCATAATACCCTTCCTGTTTATTCGGGTTATTGGGATACTTTACTTGCTATAGTGTGTAGAAACATCTATCGACGTACTTACCTTACCTGCTGTATACTTTTTCAGAGTTGATCTTTCCGAAAAAATTAATCGATTGAACGGATCATCCGTATAATACATGTTTTAACTAAATATAACTGTACGCGATGAACCTCGGAGTTTCACGAAAAGAGGGATGGTATTGATTTTTACCAATGTCGTTCAGCAACGGAATTACCCCACTCGTTGGCTTTTTTTTCTCTTGTTTTTTCATTCCACTTGTTCGTTAATGATGTCATCATAATATGGAAAAAAATACGCATCGTTTAGTGGTTTATGAAAATAAAATACAAGATCAAAGCATTTAACATTACATCAAAGATGCTTCGGCAGTCCTTTGGCATTTTCAAAGTCAAAAGTGCACGGCGTCGAGGTATACAGGAATACGGTTTGGGCACGACAGTGGCATAGAAGCAATGTCGCCGGCATCCACGGCGCTCCTCCTCGCGCAAGGGATGGGAATCTCTAATTTATAGTAGCGAGACTAGCTAACCGTGTGCAGTGCCGCCACCAACGCTCGCCTTATACTAAAATTCAAAAGTTCTTACCCGCGAAAGTTTACGATGCCGTCTAGCCGGCGCGACGCGTTTTACCTCGCCTCTTCTCTCTCTCTCTCTTTCTCTCTCTCTTTCTCTCTCTCTCTCTCTCTCTCTCTCTCTCTCTCTCTCTCTCTCTCTCTCTCTCTCTCTCTCTCTCTCTCGTTCCCTCCATCTATTCGTTCACCTTAGCATTTCAGCTAGTTTAACCTCGTCGCCGTTCCTTTTCTCCTTTGGCAATTTAACGTGGTTTCTTCTGAAATAGAAATTTTTCGTTTACTCCTGTTCTTCTGCTATATAGCTATATGTATATACGTATACGCACCAGGGTTTTTTGCCGCAGCGATTTTCCGTTACGCTTTCTCATTTTTATCTACGCGCGCGCGCACCGAAGGTTTTATTTTAAGCTCGCCTTTTTGTTTTATGATGTCTGCAGCACGTTATGTGCTTTTTCACATATTCGTACATTCGTACATGCTGGCGCATTTTATGTTTCATGTTTTTTGCTTTAACTTGTATTTTTACAGGGAATATATGTTTCAAATTTTTTTATTTATTTATTTATTTTTTTATTTTCCATTACCGGCGCAGCCTTTCGGCCTAGCTGCCGGGGGCCTTCCACCACCTCTGTGTGGAAGTAGTGCCTCATCCTATCTCTTTCCTACGTCACTATCTCCCATGCCTATATTTTTCCACCCTGAGAGATTTCTCCGATGAGGACCATATTTTCAGACACACACCATGCTGGGTAAGCCAGCACTCTCTGCCCCCTAGAGGGCATCGGGTCCGTCTCTCAGTGTAGCTTTCCTCGGAGAAGGTCCCGTATTAGACCAGCTTCACGACGGTAAGGCCGGCGCTCCCTGCCTAATGCATCGAGTTGGCTACCTTAATTACTACCTTAACCTTCGGTCCCTACCACTGTTTCGCATTCGCCCAGGCTTACGCCTGTGAGACAGGGAAAACCTCGGAATCGCACTGAAGGAGAATTCCGGGGAAAAAACCTGCCTCGAAACAGCCGGGGTCTTGGGTACTTTTGCCGTTGAAAGTAACTCAGAAAAAATCCGAGTGACTTCACCGGGAATCGAACCCACGACTTTTTTTTTTCTACTGAAATTTTAAATATTTATCTATCAACTAAAAAACAGTGGGATGAATTTAAATAATAGTTTAACTTTTAAACAATAAGATTTAAAAATATTTATCTATGCATGCATTACTGCGGTCGTGTACATATTACTGCGCGTCATTTACTGCGGATGTGCGTATTACTGCGCGTGAATTACTGCGGTTTTTCATTTATCGCGATTTTCCATGCAACAAAGTAATCATATAAGAGTAGGTAGGGATATAAATTATACTTAATAAAAATACATAACGTAACTATATATTTTACAAACAAATAAAGTTTATTTTCAAAATACATTTTTATTCATTAATAGGTTTATCATTTTCGGCATCTAACTTTTTCTGCAGCTCTTCTTCAATTTGGTTTTTAATATCAGCTTTTCTTTTAATTTGAAGCAAAGCTTCTTCTTTGACGCGCGTTTTTTCTTCTAAAGCTTTAAGCCTTGCTTCTTGCTTCATAAGCTTCTCTTTTTCCTTCTCGAGTCGTTTTTGATCTTTCAAGATTTTTTCTTCCTCCTTCTTTTTTTTATTTTCTTCTCTTTCAATTTTCGTTTTCTCTTGCTTTTCTAATTTAATTTTTTTTCTTAGTACTGCTTCTTCCATTTTGGCTTTTTTATCATTTTGTTCTTGCTCAACTATGTTTTGCCATGCAGCACTTGATATAACAGATGGAACTCTGCTTCTTTTATAAGAGCGACTTTTTTTACCCTTGCTATCTAAAATATCTTCCGGCCAAAACATGAACTTTTGAATCCCTTCTTTAGGTTTCTCGTGATTTACACTATTTGTAATATTTTGCAAAGCGGACTTGAGGAGAAACGTTTGTGCTATCTGCCAAAGCGTTGACTAGATCAGGCTTTTTTATAGATAGTTTATTATTAGCAACAGTCAACGAATCACAATTTTTAACAGGTACATTTTCTATAGTATTATTTAAATTAGCTTTATCAGATACTGTAATATTTGCATCGGAATGAATACTATTTGGTAGATCAGCCTTATTGATCACGTCTACAGTTTCTACAACTTCATATTTACCTAAATTGCTACTTATAGTATCTTTGGCCATACTGATTAGATCAATATTGTCTTCATTATTTGTAATTTTATTCTCTACGGCTAAGCTACTAACAATCATACTAGTACTTTCATCGATCACAATATCACTCGTCATGGACTCACTGAAGTCCAAACTTATACATGCATTTGGTAATTCAATTACAGTTTCTTCATTGATATTTCCAGCATTTATCTCCATATCAACTGCTACAATCACACTTTCATCATTCATAGAATAAACATTCTCTCTTGAGTCAGTCTGAAAAATGAATTTTATTCTTACTTTAAATGTACATATTTCATAAAATTAAATTTTTAAGAATCAAAAAATTTTAAAAATATTTATAGACAAACTAAATTAAATGTATACTTGTGTGTTATCGAAACCCGATGCAATATTAACAGGTGTAGAGGTTCTATTTCCAGAGATATTATCCATATTCATCCATGATGCCCCAGCGATGACTGCATTTTGATTTTCAAAATAATTTGCTTGGCCTGGATCATTATCCGTATTCATCCATGATGCCCCAGCAATGACAGCATTTTCATTTTCAGAATCGATCTAAGCTAAAGTAATTTTAAGAAAATAAAATACATTTACTACAATCGTTTTATAAATTAGTTTATTAAGTATAAAATACCTGTGGAGAATTGTGGCCATTTGCATCAATATCTGGATATGATAATTTATACCAAACTTGAAAAAGTCCCTCATCTTTTTTTTTCACCATTCCAAACAGGAGTCAGATTGCTTTTGAAAGATCTAAGTTGTTCGTCACTTAGCAATTGTTCGAGCACCTGTAGCTGATTTTTAGTTACACTTGTATCGGGTGTAACTAATGCATTATCTGGAATGGTGTTTGTTGATCTGTCAGTGCGAAAAACTTTCTTGAAATCAATTGCCTTCACATCTAATGTATATAATCCACATTTTTTCAAGACATTTTCAAACATTTTTTTGAGTTTCATTGATTTTAAACTTTTATCAAGGAGCGGAGAAAACTGACACTTCTTGATATTAACTAAAAAACTCTTCTGACAAAAATCTTGAAATTGCTTTTGCCACTGAATTTTTAGTGTTCTAAAAAGAGCCACATCCAGTGGCTGAATTATGTGGGTAGCATTCGGGTGTAATGCTATTAGGACGATACCATTCTCAGAACAGAATTTGCTGAGGTGCAGCGTCATGTGTGAGGAATGTCCATCAATATACATGATTATTGGCAATGGAATTTTCTGAGCGATCAACCATGGGTGGAAAACATTGACTATATACTCATAAAAACATTGAGAGGTCATTCACCCATTGTCGGAAAAGCCAAATGCAAAATCCTCTGGAGCCATCTCACATGCATTCTTCGGAAGACTTTTCCCAGCAAACAGCACAAATGTAGGAGCGAGGACCCCTGCAGTATTACAGTTGACAAGTGTGGTGATATTCTGCTTTTCGTTGTTACCAACTATTTTTAATACATTCTTGTAACCTTTTGGCGCCAATACACTTGATGGTGCAGGATTTAGACTTATACCTACAAACAAAATTTTATTCGCAAAATAATTTTAAAAAACCATGAATACCTAGTTACATAAAAAAAGATTAAAAAGTTCTTACCAGTTTCATCACAATTAAAAATTCTGCTCGGCTTAATGTGAAGAAGACTCTGAGATGTTAAATATTCGCCTATTTCTTCAAACAATTTTTTTAAAGAATACTCACTTTTGTCACTTTTGCTCGGTTAAGACTAACATTCTCTGACACTTGCACTGAGATGTTTGGATTTCGTTTAAGGAAACCTTCATACCAGCTTCTTCCGGGTAAATTATCAGTGAATGGATTTTTCCTATTTTCATTTTTACAAAAGAGACGTACACTTTCAAGAAGTTGAACTTTTGTGATTGGGAATCCAATTTTACAGCAGTTAAAAGTCCATTGAACTAGATCTTGCTCTTCTTTAGAGGTTAGTATAGTTCCAGGTCCTTTTGTCGCTGTATATGCCTTTTTTCTTGGCTCGAAGAGTTGATACAGGTATATTATACAATCTTGATACTGCAGAAATCCTTTTTCCAGAATTAATGTCTGTCATAGCCAGATCAATATTTTCCTTTGAGTAATCCATGCGACTTTTTTCGTTTTCGACTTTGTTTCGGAGCACTTGGTTTGCTTAGATTTACCTCTTCTTTTTTTACTCATTGAAATGAGCTTGTTCACAGGATACACTTGAACTTTTTACTGTAGGTATATTTACACCTTTTTTAGAAACTTTTACTACTATTTTATTATTTTAAGTAGCCTTGCTCCAGCAGCTCCGACCACTCGCGTGTAGCTAGGTATCTGCCTATACAAAATAGGTTAGGTGACGCAGCGGAAATACGCGCAGTAATACGCACACGCCCTCTAAATATCGTGCCAAATACTGCGTCAGTAAAAACTATTTATAAATAAAAAAAAATTTATAAACTTTATTTTATTGAAAATATTAGAGTCTATAGAAGCTATTAATAAGTTTATCATTTATATTTGTGTGCATACAACATAAATATGAAAGTATTGAATAAGTGGTCGTGAATCAATCGAAAACAACAATTTCATTGAGTGTTAAATTTCAAATAAGAATTTTAATAGAAATACTTCATTAACATTTTATAAAACATAACGGATATATAAATAATATGTTTAAATTATTATGTAAATTTTTTCAGAAATGTATATATTTTCTAATTTAAGATATAGCGACTTTTATGAAAAACCGCAGTATTCGGGGCCTCCGCAGTAATACCCCCATCTACCCTATGTTTCAAATTTAAAATAACGCGTTCTCGTTAAGATTCTACAAGCATTTTGAAGCGAAACATCAAATCGTAGGTTATCGATGAATTGGCTCTTTTCAAGAAGGTATATAGAGTAAAGCGAATGTATTTCCAATACTTATAACTCGAACATTTTTTAAGGTAAAATGCTAGCTAAAATAATCTTGTTAATGGTATTTATAGTGGTAGCGCTGGCCATATCCAATGGGAAGCTGTTACTCGCGATCTTCCGGGAGAAGACGGATCGTCGACTACTTGAGTCAGCGCCGTCGCGAATATGCGGCCCTTTCGCTCGCGGTTTATTGCTGTAGCTGGAAATCCCCTTGTTTCTCCGTTTCCCTCTCTATCCCTCCTGCAAAGAACGATAATGCTGCCGTTAAACAGATATTAAAGCATGCTCTCTGCATAGAGCCAAAAAAAGAGGAAAATTTAACGTAGCGGTGGCTGTAAAATGAGTTATGCATGATTTTTTGTGCTTTCCATCGCGCAGTACTTCCCTTCACTTTTACGGGTTAGCCATGATAAATTTTCAATTTCTCTTCAGTAAAGGACGCGATCTGCTTGGAAGTTGCACTGCTTGGCGTTCTCGAGCTTTTACGCGAATATGCCTGTTCTCCGGTGTGTTTCGAAGATGTTGAGAAGACGTATTTTTGCAAATTTTAATTGATTCGAGCAAAGGCATTGCTCCGCGTGTTTTTTACTTTTATCTCCGGTCGAACTTTTTATCGCGACACGGTATTGTCTCTCATAACTTGGCACGTACTTCCAATAATTTTGGTGCATCGCCTTAACAGCAATCCCTGCATAACGATCGCCATTTAGAGGCGTTAAACCAGGACTGGAAGTAGGTACTTAGCCGAATGAGCCCAGTCGCTGTTTAACTAGACTGGGGGATATCGACCACCGTAAACAGTTTATATTAGGACTGCTCTTTAAGACTTTCGGTTAAGCTTCCTCTGCTCCA
This sequence comes from Nasonia vitripennis, assembly GCF_009193385.2. NCBI lineage: Eukaryota > Metazoa > Arthropoda > Insecta > Hymenoptera > Pteromalidae > Nasonia > Nasonia vitripennis. The sequence goes on along the minus strand of NC_045757.1, from coordinate 19,192,034 downwards.
TTTAATGCCAAGTTTTTGAAGCTGTTGCCCTGTCTTGATCAATAATTGCTACCTTCCGCTCGATTTTTGTACATTTGATAAATATGAATAACTATTTATTGTTAGTGTATTAAATTTGATAACGTATAAATATTCCGTTTACTTATAAAATATACTGTTTTCGATGCAAACACCACACACAAGTGATCTTTTCATACGAGCAATTTGGTTAGGTGTATACGTGATTTGATCGATAAGCGTATCAAACGCGATCGTAACGACGACGATCGCGATCCCCAATCACGAAATGTCCTTTCAATTGTCATATAAGTCCCAAAGATCCCCCGAGTGTGAATTCGATGGTAATTCGGGATCTTTGGTACAGCAGTTTCGTTTTATTGGGTCCTCAGGCGATCAAGCACGTCAGATTCCAAGCTAAGTGTTAAAAAACGTACCAAAAATGTTTTGCATTTATTTTACCAAGACGATGGCGGATTCTATCATCGTTTCCCTAAAGTCAGAAAGGAAACGCGCGTATCGGACCATTAAAATGTCCAGAGGTGAGAAATAATTTTGCAATCTAGATTTCGCTCGCTCGGCCGTATACCCCTCTCATTTCGACGAGTCAGTCGATTTGGAGAGTGCATGTGCAGTATGCGCGCTTTAAGGCTCCTTTGTGCAGCGGCATAGCCTCCCGCGCACATGTACGCATATACAGGAATCGAATGAGTCACTCGCAATTCTTCGTACAATCGCACATCTGGTCAGTCTCTTGGACCGTCGACATGGATGCATATTTCGTTCCAGTCCAAAACTCATTAATAACAAAATTGATAGTAATAAACCACTTTGAAAATTAAACACAAAATCACAAGCTGCAATTCAAGCACTGCGCTGATGTGCACACACGTCCGCGTGCTGAAACGTGTAATTTTTATCAATAAACCGCGAGTAAAATCGCCGTATAATAAATTCGAACCCTTAGCTTAATAAGCAGTATTACACACGAATGAACGGCAACACGTTCCTTGACGCGCACCGATCGCCGCAGCGTTAAACCTTTCATTTGCAGTTGGCGCGCGCCCGCGCAATAGCAACAACGATCACTATAATCACGCGCACACCCTCACTTTTGCGCGCGCGCGCCGACGACGAGGAAGACAGAAAAAGAAGAGTCGAAAAACCGCCGCTGGTAAACATGTACTCTCTCGCGAGAGACCGTGCGCGGTTCCCTTTGGCTTTCAGCCCTGTTTACCGTGGAAAATTAGAGAGAAGACGTTCGCGGCATGCGCGCGCGCGCAATGTCTCTTCGTTCTCGCGCGCGTGTGTGAACGAGTCTGTTATTAACCCGGCGCGTAAATCAAAAGTGCCGCGCATGCCAGGGATGACCGTTTCGCGAGCAAACGAGCTTTTCCTTCTTCGCTCATTTGTGCACACTCCGCGCTGCTGAATCGTCGGTGTGTGCGTGTGGGTACCGTAAGGGCCTCTTTTCAGGCCTCATTGTGGTGCTGCGCGAGGGCTATTAAACGCCTTCGCTGTCGCTTTTTTTTCTTTCGAACGGAATACGGTCGTACGTATGAATGGAGTTGAAGTTTAGAGTTGTCGTAATTCACTCGTTCGCTCATTACACTCCAATGATGGATCTCCGTTTCAATGGTCGTGATCGTATAGCGGTGTGATATTTGGGAAAGTTAATAATCGCCTCTGGAGTTTTATCGTCTTGTCGAGGAAAGCTTTATGGATCAGGTGTTCAGGATTACTGTATTAGGCGTGGCGATGAAAATAAAGAATCTTTTTGAGAAAGAGACAAAGCTCAATTCTTTGAAAAAGCCCAATATATGCGCCGACGAATTCATGCTGCGCGCTTAACTTTTCTCCTCTCTCGTCTCTAAGAAAGGCTCTCTCTCGAAGTAGGCGGATGAAAAGGGGCATAAAGTCCGCAGCCGATTCAACTTTTTATTGGCAGTCGGCCAATCCGAACCGCGAGATTACACGCGCGCATACAGGTGCAGGTTAGCGCGTCAAGTGCATCGTCGCGCGCGTTCGGATAATAATGTATAATCGGGGGCAATTAGCGGAGGCGCGCATCGTTCGCTTCGACGAGCAGACGGGCGCGCGGTCATCGTCGCGGAGCTATTTTAATTTTCGTCAAAGCTGCGAATGCGGAATCGAGCCGCTGTTTGAAATAGCCGCCATGTAACCTGCAATTAGTGCAAGCCAGCGGAGAAAATGCTACTCTGCTACTCTGAAAATTTACGTTTTGGTGTATACCGTACAGCTTTTCGCTTCGAGCTTTTTCAAGCTTCGTCCAGCCGCGCGCAAAAATGAAGAACTCGGTCGGTAATACGTGTTCCGCATTCTTTGCGAGAACGAGTAACACTCTCTGCGCTGCTGCGATTCGCGTCAACCCCTCGATAATTCCGTGCCTGCGCGCATCAATCTTACTCAAGCCAACGATCGATCTCTCGCAGTAAAAAAAGTCTCGACGGGTAGAAAACTCGGCGAGGATCCGAGAGGGTTGGACGTGCAGCGCACGTGGCCCTCTCGGCTGCCGGCGTGCATTACCAACTCGCGATAAAACGACGCCGGTCAAACAGCAGCGCCGGGAGTAGTTGCAAACTCGCACAGTAACTTCGGAATCTCGGTCGGGGGCGCGCGCGCCGACAAGGAGTAGAGAGCCGAGAAGACAAAGCGAGAGAGGAGAAGAAGAAACTGCGGAGAGAAGAACACGTGGCCGTGCAGCAGCAGCAGCAGCGGCGGCGCAGACGACGAGAATGAGACGTGAGGCTATTAGCGCAGGTCATGGCGTTATTAAAGACAATGAAGCAAACTTTATACGGCCGGGGCTACGGGGCCAATTACTTGGCAATTAGTCGGAGCGCGCGGAGAGCGAGAGAGATGGAGAGCAGCAACAAGTGAGCATCGAGCACAGCCGGTCGGCGGCGGCGGCGGCTCCTCTTGCGCCGCTTCCTACACCCACTGCAGCGTCGTGGCACCTCCGCCGCTTCTCGCTGTATACAGCCAACTCCTCTCCTTTCCTCCGGGCACTCGAGGTCGTGCAGCAGTCCAGCTTGGACTCGGCCGCTGATAAGCCGCGCTGCGATCGTCTTTTCTGATCCGGAGCTCGCGCTGTCCTTCCCGTTCGAGGATGTCATCGCGCTTGCGTACGCGCGCTAGGGGGCGTTGACCACTACGCTGCGACGCGAAAAGATCTTCTGCGCCGATGCAGAATCGAACTTGGCTGGGCCAGTCAATGGCCTACATACGTCGCAGTAGTGGTGTAACAGAGCGTCGCCGAGGTAGGAGAGAAAATCAGTCTGATAAGCCGCAGAGTACATGGAGCAGCAAGCCACCGTGAATTTCGGGGTTCTTGGCAAGGCAGCATCAACGCCTGGACCGTATACATATCTGCCCGAGTATAGGGCATACGTGCACGGATGCTTATGCGCCTTACACAAACGCACTATAGAGTCTCTACATCGCCGCGATCTCTGACCGGCCGTGCATGCGCGCGTTCAGGTGCGCCAACGTACAAGCGGCGCGTACTGCACGCAAAGCACGAAAGGGTTGGTGCGCGCGCGGGACGGTACACTCCGCGACAAGAGAGTGTGCCCTGGCTGATGGCCACCCCTTTCGCCGGCTCTCGCGTCTTTCGTTTTGGCTCCCCCCCCCCCCCCCCCCCGCGTCGCCTACTTTCTGTGCCGCTTTTTTCGTCTTCCCATTTCACCCTCTACTCTTGAGCTTCGTTTTATGCGCGCGCGCGCGCGTGCAAGAGCGAGCTTTGTAGTCGCGCGTGTGCAGTTGCAGCGCCTTTTTCATTGGGCTTTATCCCCGCTGCTTTTTCATTCTGCCGCGGCTCTTCGCAGCTCTGGTTTTTTATTCGCGCCTATGTACCGCTGCAGCGCGCTGTTGCGCGACGGGGTATAAGGCGCATAAATTAATGAAGTGCCTGCTCGATTAACCCTCCGCTTTATTGCGCTTTGAGCTGACGAAATCTAGATTTCGGTAATTAGCCGCGTCTCGGCGAGCCGAGCTCGAAGAAGGGGTTCGCGCATACGGCAAACTTTTTTCGAGAATTCGCCGCTACTTTTGAGTGACCCTGTACGCTGCGAGCGCAGTACCCCCAGAGTCGCGGGGTGACGAGGTGGGGAGGGAGGGGTGTGTGTGTGAGAGAGAGAGAGAGAGAGAGAGAGAGAGAAGAGAGGGAGGGGGAAGACTGCGGGGTCGTCGTGCAGGGGGTGGCTCGCGGCAGAGGGTCGCCCCACTGAACGCGTGTAAGTGTGTATGCGCGCGCGCTCGCGAGGGGGTGGCAGGAGCTTCGCCGGTGTATAGAGCGGAGGATGGAGCTGCGGCGGGCGTTTTTCAAATAATTACATCGGCTGCGGCAGTGGTGGTGGGTTCCCATGGCAACCGCAGTACCTTCAGTCTCTCGCTCTCGCTCTCTCCTACGGACCATCGGCGGCGGCGCAACCGAGCAGAGCAGCCTCCATCTCGCTTTTTTCCGTCTCTCTTCTCGCTCTCTCTCTCTCTCTCTCTCTCTCTCTCTCTCTCTCTCTCTCTCTCTCTCTGTCTCCTTTTTCTGTCTGTCGTCCTTTTTATGCGCTCGGCGATTTTTTTCCTACTTCTTCTGCTCCGGCGTTACTTATTTTCAGCGGCAACTAGCTTCCACAGCTATATGCTTTCTATAGCTTCTATATACGCTGTTATAACTCAATTAATCGCTGGTCGTTTCAAGTGGTTCGGAACTATGCGTTATCGCTCCAAAAACTCGATGTGAATCTCTGTAGGCTCTGCGGATCAGTATTTACAGCGTCAAGGCTGAAGGTTTGCGTTGCCGTTTAAAATTACGCAGCGATTTGTTGCAACGGGAGAGTTTTTATGCCCAAGCTTTATCGCAAGCTCTCGACGCTCTGATGCAAATTCTTGTGATCGAAAACAATATGAGCAAGAAAGTTATAATTGGTAGAATCGTTTATTACGTTGCCGCATCTCTCTCGGTCTGAGCTCTTTTCAGCGTACCCTGTTCCAGCTTTTCGCTGATCCTCGTCCTTCTCTGCTTATTCTCCCTTCATCTCATTTCCATTCACTTATCCTTTTTATGCTCATGTACGCTCGTTTTTCTCTCTCCGCCGTAGCCTCGTCCCTCTTGATCTGTCGTCGCATACAAACGAATGCGTCGAAAAACGTACCCCTGAAAAACGACTCTCTCTCTCTCTCTCTCTCTCTCTCTCTCTCTTTGTCGTTTCCCTTTTTTTTAACCAGTGGCGGATATGCAGAACGAACGAGATGCGTTGAAAAATGCAAATGCTTTGTCTCGAATGTGACGGTAATTTGATGAGAGCGATCACTGCTCACTAGACGAAATGATGCGGTGGTATTGCGTCTTCCCAGTATGTGTACTGTACTATGGGATGCGACAACGAAGTATAAACGAAATTATAATTGGTTGTTCAAAAAATCAAATCGTGGTTCACGCGATTAAATAACAATTTTACGTCACCAGCGATTACTGCCGTTTTATAATTTCTTCGTGGATACATTACATGACAAAGCATTCCTGATAAAACTTATCAGTGAAGTGATAAGAAAATTAGACCATAACAGTTATCACAACTGAGTCGCAAAGAGAATTCGTATCCTTCTTTTATCGAAAGAAGCCTGGCCTGCGATTATCATTATATAGGAGATGATATTTATTATCTATATGTGTTGCTAATATTCCTGGGTTAACAGACGAAAATTTCGAATAACTAGTAGTATTCACCTCCGCACTCTCGCAAACTCCCGACCAGTTTCGAAATCTTTTGCCAGATTTTGGAAAATCGTTCACCGCGCACAACAGCGGTAACAGTTCTGTTCAAGACCTATCCCGCAATCGATCAGTTCCCAGAGTGCAATTCCGAACTCTACAGAGCAGCACGCGACGCAGCTATCCGCACATAACGGCGGCCGTCTCGCCCCTACTCAGAAAAGTCGTTGATCCGCGGACGTAACGATCAGCCTTGCACGTAGACGATGTGTACGGAGCAAACAAGACGAAGACGCTGACGAAGAAGAAGAGAAGAAGAAGAAGAGGAAGAAGAAGAAGAAGAAGAAGAAGAAGAAGAAGCAGTTGGCCGCCGCCGCCTCCACAGGTGGTCGGGTCACGAACTGACCCCACTCCCAGGTCTCTCTGTCATGCGCGCGCGCGCAACGATGAGCCTCTTTGCGCTTGACCCGCGCGCGCCTTGAAAGCTCGCCACCGTTTTGATGCCGGGAGCTAAGTCGCTTCGCGGCATTCGCTGCGCGAGCGCTGATGTCCGTCGTACTGGCTTTATGCTGGTTATTACCTAGAGGGCAATGTTGTTTTTTTTTTTTTACATGGCATTTGGAACTCGATAGTTCATCGCCTCATCTACGCAAGCCTTCCACGCTGCCCTATCTTGTGTCAACCCCACCCAAGATGCACCTCTCCGATCGACACCCACCCGTCCTATTTCTACTAGATCCGCTTTTACGTTGTCCTCCCATCTACGTCTAGGTCTACCTAGAGGTCGCGTTACCATCGGCCTGCCCTTCATGACATGCGCTGCCGTACGGTCGTCTCCCATTCTCGCTACGTGCTCTGCCCATCCCAATCTGCGCGATTTTATTATTCTGTTAATATTTGGTGACGCGTACAGATTGTGTAACTCATCATTGTGTAGTCTCCTCCATTCCCCGGTTTCCTCATCTTTCTTCGGCCCGTATATTTTTCGCAAGACTTTATTTTCAAATACCCTAAAACGGTTGTCCGCCTGCTTAGTGAGAGCCCACGTTTCGCACCCGTACAGAACCACCGGCAGTATTATTGTCCTGTATATTCTTATTTTAACGTTTTTAGACAACAGCCTCGACTTAAGTAAATTACTCACGGCGTAGAAGCAAGCATTACCCGAATGGAGTCTCTTATTTATTTCAACATTAATCTCGTTTCTATCATTTATGGTCGTACCCAGATACCTGAATTCGCTAACCTTTTCAAAAGTAAAATTCCCAACTCTGAGATCTTCCTCCCCTCTGCAGATGCCTAGCTTATCCACAATCATGTACTTTGTTTTTGATTCACTCACTTCTACCCCTGTATACTCCACCGCTTTTATGAGGATTTCCGCGTTTCTTGCTACCGTTTCCCTACAATCCCCCAGTATATCCAAATCATCTGCGTAGCCTAGTATCTGCGTCCCATTAAGTGTTGCGCCCATCTGGCTAACCTGCATTTTTCTAACGGCATACTCTAACGTTAATTTGAACAGCACCGTAGAGAGCCCATCCCCTTGTTTTAAACCATCGCGTATCAGGAAGGGTTCTGATACATTACCGCCTACTCGGACCTTTCCCGTGCTTCCGTTCAGACATATTTGAATTAATCTCACGAGTTTTTTCGGTACACCGAGAAGTACTAGAATTTGATACATTTTGCTTCGCTTAATAGAGTCGTACGCTTTTTTAAAATCTATAAATAGTTGGTGTATGGTTTCGCAAAATTCCCACTTTTTCTCTAACAACTGTCTTATGGTAAACATTTGATCGCTCGTCGATCTGTTGCGCCGAAATCCGCACTGATAATCTCCTCTTATATCTTCCGCGAATGGAGTGAGTCTAGCTTGTATTACGTTTGACAGAACTTTGTAGCACGTTGCTAAAAGTGAAATACCCCTATAGTTATTGCAGTCTGTCTTATCCCCCTTTTTAAAAATCGGTATAATGATAGATTCCTTCCAATTTTCGGGTATTGTTTCATTTTTCCAGATGGCACATACTAATTTATAGATTTTGAAAGTGAGCTCGACGCCCCCATATTTGAGTAACTCAGCTGGTATAGAGTCATTTCCCGCGGCTTTGTTGTTTTTTAGTTTTTTAATCGCGGCCTCTACTTCTTGGTAGCTCGGTTCCTCCACGTGGGGTTCAGCAGTGTGAATTTCGTCCCCTAATTCTTCGCTATTTTCGTGCACGTTTAATAATTTATCGAAATAATTTTTCCACAGCGACAGTAATTCGTTGTCATTTGTTACGAGGTCCCCGTTTTCGTCCTTCATCAATTGCGCTCTACTCCTAAAACTCTTTCTGATGGCGTTAATCCCTCTGTAATTCGCTCTGTTCTATCTCGTAGCTTCTCAATATCGAAGCTTTCTACCTTGTTTGCTCGCTTACTATTTTGATTCGCTACTAGTCTAGCTCTTAATTTGGCTACTACTAGGAATTGGTCCGAGTCGCTATCTGCCCCTCTGTAAGCCCTTACGTCAAGAACATTAGTATGACGTCTTTTTTCAATGAGGAAATGATCAATTTGGTTCTGTGTGGCCCCGTCCGGCGATGTCCACGTTGCCTTGTGTATGTTCTTGTGCTTAAAACACGTAGTTTTGATTATAAGATCTTTTGCCGCCGCGAAATTTATGACCCTAATACCGTTATCATTGCTGGCTTCGAGCAGGCTTTCCTTACCTATAGTAGGCCTAAACATTTCCTCCCTACCTATTTTAGCATTGAAATCGCCTAATACTATTCTTGTGTCGTAAGACGCGAACTGGTCGATTACCTGCTCTAAAGTTTCGTAATAGAGATCCTTAGCTTCTTCTTCTTTGTCCTCCGTAGGACAGTGTACATTAATAAATACATATCTATATCATTCACCTTCGATAATGATGTACGAGAGCCTATCATTGACGGATTTGAAACTTTTAACCGAATGTATGGTGCTTTTGCTTACAAGAAATCCGGTGCCTAGAGATCCCCCACTCCCGGCCCCATACAGGTACGTGAAGTTACCCGATGCTAGTACTCCGCCATCTGGCCACCGCGATTCCTGTATTGCTACCAAATCTAGATTGTACCTATCAGCTTCCTTTACGAGTTCTTTAAACGCACCTGCTCTGTATAGACTGCGAACATTCCAAGTTCCGACCCTTAAGTCCCTTTTGGTTCGGATTTGATTTTTTTGAGCCATGATGTTATGTTAAACCCGCGCGCTTCGGATCCTGTTCCGATCGCAGGTGAGTCCACCGTTCTAGAGGTGATAACCCCCATACCTCTCTAGAACTAAGTATGAGAGCTTTCCGACTTTGACGAGGACAGTGTCAATTCGTCGTCAGACACACTACGGTTTCATTCTCGCATCCTAACGCCCCCCTGCAAGGCAGCGCGCCTTCGCTGGCATCGTTACCGCTTAAGACCAGGTGACGAATCATTCTACACATCCCCTTTCGGGGCAGTTGTCATCGCTCCCGCATCCTCCTCCGCAGCAGGATTTTTGCACATATTTTGTAATGTGTGATGAAAGAGATAGATTGAGAGATAAGAGATAATGTGAAGTGTTTTTGTTGTTGTGGTGCTTGCGTAGTGTTTCTAGATGAATGCGTTCGACAGTGTGGGCTCATCACACCCACGCCTGTTCCTATCGGCTGTCCGCGGCTGCTTATTCAATTTATTCGCAGCTAACCTCTTTCTCAGGGGCTGTTCCTCTATCCGCAACCTAAGGACGCGCTGTGTAGTGGTGATAGGCACCCACCCGTCCGATCTGGACGACAACGCCCAAGACCCGCTTAGGGTAGCGTCATTGTAACAGCCCAGAGGGCAATGTTAAATTCATTAAAATGACATTTTATAATTCCAAATATTCAAATGAAAATATTGTTTCTACGATTAATTAATCGCTAACGTGTGTGGAAATTCTTTTTCGCCCATCAGGTGTATCCAATTACTCCCTGACGCGAAACAAAAAACAAAATAACGCGACTGGCAAAGCTTTGGGTGCGCACCTATAGCCACTCAAGGAAATTGATACGCCCTATTTTACACGAAGGCCGCGAGTGTCAACCGAATTTGTTCGAAGCTACAAAAGAGAGCTCGTCGGTGTCGTAGTTGAAACGATTGGATGTTACGCGCCGAAGCCAACGTGCTGGGAGTAGTTGGGAAGTTAGTTTTGGTACAGTTGCTTTGTGCCAAAGAGAAAAACACAAAATGCGAGCTTATCAGTAGGACTTACAATCGCTTTGTCTTTAATTTGAGAACAAGTGAACGTCGGTGCGCTTTATAAGCAGATTTGTCGCTCAAAGCAACAATTTAAAAAGCGTTGTCTGCTGCAGGGGCTGAAAATCGCGCTGAAAGACTCAAAGGCTATTGACACTTGCTCCTTTCTGCCGAGCTTTCGTGCTTTATACACTCGAGGATTCTACTTTTAGAGTATCGCCTGATGTAATGTGTGCGCGGCACACGTGCACGCGTATACCGCGACTGCACCGCTGAGACTTGGCTTTGTACGCGCGGCGGCAGTCGACGTCGCTACTCTGTGCCGTTCATACATCTGTTCTGATGTGTTGCGAGCGTCAAGCGTCGCTGCGTCATCATAATTAAACTGATTCAGCCGGAGCTGTGTGATTCGCGTCTTTGGCTTTCAAAGTTGACAATGTCACAGACGCGAGAGCATCGTGTATACCGAACCCACTCGGCCAGTACCATAAGTTTTTCGAAATTGTTTCTCTTATCTGTTCTCCCAAACGATTACGCGCTTGATTCCCAGTCCATAATTAAAAAGAGCTACGTATAACACTCAGAACTACACTGGGGAATCCATGCTCGCAGGCTTATCGCATCAGATTTATGCCCGCCATTACGCTCCTATCTACACTAATTCTTTTCATCTCACTTATCTCCCATATCCTCCGCCAGCGCAGAACGCCTGACATTTTCTCCGTGTTTATCTTGGCTTTTCTCGACCGCGCACACGACCCCTCCATCCTTTTTCTCCAATTTGCCTTCCTTACTCTCGCTCGATTATTCAGCACGTGGCGAGATTAGGGATGCCGCACTCGATAGGCACTTGACGCCCGAGTGTCGATGCGCGCGACGGCCTCGTGTGCCGAAACTTTTTTCCGCAGCTTCTTCCGACGAATTCGCGACCGACTCCCGATGACTCTCGCAACGGGACCCTGTTTGCCGTTGATCCGTTCTATGCTCGGCTTTTGCGCAAACTCCGAAGAGGGCGTTGAGGTGGTTTTAGTCCTGCTCCGTTTTCCCTTCCCCCATATTACTCTGCAGAAGGGAATGGGAAAATTGAGAGTTAGAAAAGTACCGTTCCATTTTCACGATTTGAACGGATATTATTTGTTTTAATGAGATATTCTGTTTTATCCACGCGCCAAAGGTATCACGTAACGCCATAATTATTATACTCCTGGCTTGCGAAGAATACATGATTTTTCACAAAGAACGACGTCGAAGGCAAAATCTATTTTCAATTCCTCTCATGGTAAATTTACGTTACTCTAATATTACCCCGATTCCGTGGACAAACAAAATCCATTTAGGGATTCGAATTTGAAACATGGAGCGGATCGATTGTTCGTCGAGAGTCGAAAGTCGAGTGAGAGAGAGAGAGAAGAGATCCGCGAAAAACGTAACGGTACAGTGCTTCGTTTTTGCTTGGATTATTTACATTGCGATGAGGTTCAGTGACACGAGGAAGACGGTTACGAGCGGCCGCAAAATCGATTTCCGCGTGGCAAATGAGACACAGTGTGCGCAGAGAAAAGAAAGAGCGAGAGGGACAGATATCCAGGTCGAGATTGTAAGAAGGAAAGCCCTGACGGATCGGTTCTCGCGCCAGACCGCAGTTATCCCGATGCAACCGTCATTATACCGTTTACACGCACGTATGGCTGGATGTTTGCTTTTTTTTCTGCGGACTGCAGCTTTTTATTTTAAAAGTGACGTTGACCAAATTCGTGCGATTGAAACTCAGGAGGCTTTGTATTGCGTATATGGTTTTTTGCTTCGAGCTCGATTGATTTATCAAATTCCCTGCTTCGTGTAATTAATATGATATGTGCGCGAAATGCGGGCCGTGTCAGAAAATATCTCCATTTAATTCTGAATGATGTATATAGGCCAGAAAATCGCGGAAAATTGATACATGCATTACGAAAAGCATAAAGTTACATTTCGCTCTTCGTTACAATATACACACAACGTATTAACTCTAATTTTCGAGTATTTCAGAGAAAACTCAAGTCATATAAGTGTAATAAAATTTAAAACAAAATCTCTAATTCCTATACAGTGTGTCTTCGAGACATTTAATTCGAGAGGGACTCCAATCATTAGCAGAAAACACACACGCAAAAAAGCTCTTCCATAAATCTACGTCAGCGTTAACGCATGATACTTTTCGTTGACTTTTTTTAATCTCTTCTCCTCGCTGCAGCTGCGCGCAGGCCTCGCGATTCATTAATTACCGGCGGCTCTTGCCTTTAATGTCGTAACCTGCGCCGACCGTAGCAAAATTCTCGGCTTGTGATTTTCGCCGCGAGGCTCGTCAACGATATGCGTACTGTAAATTACCGAACGAGGACCTGAACTCCTCGCGCCTCGAGTCTTGAGATTTTATTTCCGAAAAAAAGCTTGAACCCCGCCGTGTTTTTTGAATCGTTTTTTCGAAGGATTTATTACGCGAGAGCTTGTACACCTAAAGATCTTTGACATTTTTCTAAATCACTTTCTTTTTTGTTGCAGGTAAGCTTACTTTTCAATTGCAATCGTTTCACGGCTCGATTGGGTACAACCTTTTCACATCGGTAAGTTTACAGCGTATGCATTTCCTATATACATCGAGTACGAAGGTGTATTTACCAACACGACCAACGCGCTAAGTGCACCTGTTAACGTCCTTACATCGGAGTAACCTCTTTTACATGCGACTCCCTCGTCAAAAGACTCTCCTAACCAGTTAAGTGATTCGAACGGTCCATCGCATAATGCATCATCAAGTAAAGCGCGACGCGACAACCATCGCGAGGTTCCATCGACAAATTAATTAAGATATAAACTAATCAAGAGCCCTCGTGGATGCATAAACAAGGAGTTGAAGCAGGAAGACGCAGCAAAACGCGGACCATTTTATCTGCGCGGACGAGTCGACTGGGCTGCTGCGCTGCCCACTCGAGGATGATGCACGGCGCGTCAAGCGCGTGTTTCCGCATACGTCAACGGACTCGCGCGCGCGCTGCAGGTTGGTTAATTGCCGCTTAATTGACGCTAATGAAGTTAACTCTATAGCAGAGCTCCCTGCTCCCAGCAACGCAGCGCCGCACGTGGGCGCATCAGACACACGCGGAGATTGACCACCACACCACGCGGCTCTCGCGAGAGAAACTCAATTTCGGAGCTCATACGTCATTTCTCCAACTCGCGCGAGCATCTGCTCTCTCTCCGACGCGGGCGATCGCATAGGCGGCTGATTAATGGCTTAGGTGTCGTGGGGACTGATGCGCTCGCGTGGCAAGGGGCAACGATTTTTCGGAGAGGCGCAAACGAAACGTGTCGCGAGTCATTGGACGACCAAATTGCTGTTTGTTCAGTTTCAAGTTCAAGAAATCGGCTTATTGTTTGTTCTCAAATTGATCGCAGTATAGAAGCAAAGATTCCTCGCAGTTTTAATCAACCGTTACCTCCTCCAGCCCGCAGAGCTTCTCAATACACACACACCACACACACTTTTTTTCTATAATATTCGTGGCGCGCCATTGTCCTCGCGACAGCTTATAACGCCGCTGCCGCCTCGGCTCGCCGAAAAAAAGAGGACCTCGAGAGCAACCAAATACGCTGGCAAGAGAAACAATTCCCCTCGTACTTTCGCGAACAAAAGCAGGCCTATGCGCGAGGTACAACGACCCAGTCTGCTTCCACGTATACCGTTGATTGCGAATTGAACGGTATTCATAACTAGCGGGGACGCGAGGCGGCAAAAAAGCTCGCCTCGCTTCTTCTTTCTACGTACACACGCATATACGCACAGCTCGCGATCTCTCGCGTGATCCATTTCCCCTTTCAACTTCGGCGGTTCTTCTCTCGCCTCGCGAAAACCAGAAGCGATCAAGGACAGCACAATGGCCCACGAGAGAGGCAGAAGAGCAGCGAAATGCTCGCGAGTGTACGAGGTGGGGAAGAGAGTTGAGACGTGCGCGCGCGCGAGCTCAGGGCCGCGGCAGCACCTACAACCTCAAAATCAGGCCGGTAAATCACGGTGCGGCTCTCCGCGCCTCGGGGCCTCGACGGGCCGCCTCTATATCTCTCTCGAGTCCTCGGTCGCGAGAGCACTTAGCCGCCTGCTCTGTGTGTGCGTGTGCGCGCGCTTGTGTTTTTACGTGGGCGCGTGCGGGCTTCACCTGTCGTGCACTCGCTCGTGTAAACTCCGTACGCTGGAAGGAGTAGGAAAGGTCCCGATGAAAAGGTCAATTTCTTTGTTTGGCTTCTATTTATAAAGCGCGCGGCGTTTCCGCGAACTGACGATGTCTTCGCCGCGCGGGGGGGATCAAGAGTCAAGATCGAAGGAATAAATCGACCGATATATTTTTCTTCGCCGTCGTATGGGCATACTTGGGTTTCCCGAATATGGTTTATTGATAAATGGCGGGCATGTCCTGCGCCGAAATTATCGATCCGATGCTTCTGCAAGCTCTGTGTGCTGTTACACATACGTGACCTCACACGTGTAGACGGTCGGCAAACAAACGCTGCACGCATGGAAGTCTCTTACTTGTGCGCGTGTGCACAGCACAGCAAATAGAGGCCGCTTATGGAGTTGTGTGCGTTGGTTGGTAATAATTGGCAAGTCGATATTGATAGAAAAATAGCACGCAATATTCATCGATGTATGCGTAAACAGTATCATATCGAAATTGTGCTAGCTAAACGAAACAAGCCAAGAGCGAATCAACAAAATTTTCCGAAACAGAAATAAACCGCCATGAGAGGAGGGAATTTCACGGCGAAAAAGAAAGACGAGTATAAAGAGAATAAGAGGAAAACATAAATGAGTAAGAGAGTGAAAGAACGCGAAAGGGAAGCCGGGTGGACGACGAGCGCTCGCGCGCGCGAATAAATTTACATATTTTTCGACAAAAGGCGAGATCGGCGGCCTTCGGGCAGACTCCTCCTACAACAACCAGTCGCGCGAGTAGTCGGCGCGTCCGAGAGAGAGAGAGAGAGAGAGAGAGAGAGAGAGAGAGAGAGAGAGAGAGAGAGAGAGAGAGAGAGAGAGAGAGACGGACAGACAGCGGCACCCAGCCTTCGCCCAGGCCGCGACGGCGTACATATCGATTTCGCGTTCGCCGTCACGCTTCGTTAAGTCCTTAAGCATTTTCGGCAAGCGGTCGCATCAATGCGGCCTGATACAAGAGGATCGACCCGGGAGATGCGTTACGATTCGGAATAAACATTATTCGCTTTTATAACGACGGCTGTTCCTGCTTCGCAAATGGCATACGTGAAACAGAAATGCAAAACGTAAAATAACGTTCAAAAATATCGTCGTGTTCTACATCCTGATGTAAAAGCCGAGTTACCGAAGTAGCTTCCACTCTCTGCGCTCGTACGGAACAAAAACAGCCTATCAAAAGTCATAACTCTTCACCCGCGACGATTAGCCGTTAAAACACTACTGCTTTCCCTTTGGTGTGCGCCTCTGAAGCGCAAAAAGGCCAGAGCCCCCAAGGAAGCGTGCCTCGGAAGATATGTAGACGTAGTTGGCTCGTCGATCTTACGGCGCCGCAGCCAAATTTATGCTTTCATCCTTTGTCCGGTCGCGGTTGATGTCCTTTTTCCAACGTTTTCTATACGCGTCCGATAAATCCTGGCTCTCCTCGAGATCGTACAAAGCAAGTGCTAGTACATACGTGATCATTGACAAATATCGAAGACATTAAACCTATAATGGTTTTACCTTGAAATGATTATTTTTCTTTGAATTATCGCATTTGGAAAGAAAGCAATAGTTAAATGCTAAAACTATCGAATACTAAACCGTGACGCTAACGTAAAAAACCGAGAATGCACTGCAGGTATACGCAGGTAGCGACTGGTCACGGTACCGTAATTGGTACAAAAATGTCTGTGCCGAGAGGGCCGGTGTTTTTATTTTTTCTGCACAGGCCGTCACCACGCAGCCATTTGACCGGCTCGCAGAACATAAAAATTCGGCCGGTTTCTACCCCTTCCAGTTTTCTTGTTCTCTCTTTGTTCCCCTTCTTTCATACGGAGCTGCTATATATACTGAATTTTCTTCTCTTTCTTTTACTTCTTCTTCTTCTTTTTCTTCTTCTTCTATTGCCCCCGTGCAACTTATTTATAGTCGCGTCGCGATGCTCTTCAGCTTTAGTCTTCAGTAAAAAATACTACCGGACTCATCATTGCAGTTCTGCGTCTTTTGCTTATTATGTTTCGTTGTATGTGCAACATTATTTACTCGGTATCGTTGTTGCTTCTTTTTCTTAATAACACTTCCACGTACTTTTCACATTAATAATGCAAAATTATTGCGGTTTACTTCATTTTGCATGTGGAAAAACGTTAACGTCTTCGTCTAGAGTAACTACAAAATATTCCACGCTTTTATAATAAATGAGAGATGAAAATAATTAAAAATGCTTTATGACACGCGCTCAAAGAAACTGCGAGGCACTGAAGCGACGCAAAGCCAGCTCGCTCACTCGCTCTGCCGCTTGCTTGCTGGTCAAACGACTAAATTTCGCAATTTCCTCAGTTTTATATCTTTTATACTTTCCTATTCCGCTTTTAATAATCTTCTGCTTAAAGATTTTACTTTTATTTTTTTAATTTTATGTTTCATAAATATTTGATTCATCGGCCTTTAATAACGTTATTATTATTATATTATTTTTTAAAACGTTATTTACGATGCAATATTTATTGTAAAATATTCATTCATTACGGAACATGTTATAATTATGCATGATCGATCGATGGTTGGCCAATAAGATTAAAAATTTCCAAAAAAATAAGAAGAACATTTGGCGAGGCAGCGAGATTATTATATCTTTTCAAATCAATTGCAAGTCTAAACTTAATTTAATTGTAGCGAAATATCGTGCACCAAAGCAGTGTCATCCAAGCTTTTCGTATCTCTGGCCATCGAAGATAGGTGGCGCATTGAACCTTACAGTGTATCAAGGTATAGGACTGAAGCATAACACAATGGGTACTTCATAAATATAAAGATTATACGAGGTTTTATATGCGTGGGCGCAGTATTCGTCGCAGCGATTCGCGAGTTCGCCAACAAGAAAGAATGACACAGATGGAGAAGGACCGATACAAAGCGGATGAGCGCATATAGCTCGCCTACGCATGACAGAATGCGTTGCACTTGTCCGCAACTCGGCAGTGGTTCTCATGATTTTGACTCTCGGTAATTTCTAGTGACGAATTATACGTTTATATACATATTCATTTATAGTCCCAAAGTTTAAACAAATGTTGTATAATGCAAAGCAATTTAATTTCTTCAATTTTATTGCATGAAATTGTAGGTATAATGAAATACAAATTAAAAAAATAATTCTATCGATGCTGTATTATTGATCCATAATACATCATTGATTGCAACGTCGAGATTTGCAGAATTTCCAACGGAAATGACAGTGATTAATACCAGCAGGCGAAACGGGAATAGATCTGGGTCTCTGAATATTTTCTACAGAAACTCTAACAAAGTACGACGTATAAATAACTTTGATTTTCTTATCTGTATACATGTATAATAGCTTATAGTTAACTAATTAATTTTTATAGCGGCAACTTTGTATCGATTTTTTATATGTCTGAACAGGTATGGAATACGGACTGATTTATTTATTCTGTTCCGCCTTTTTCGATCTTTTTTTTTCCTTCATCTCGTCTCTTATTCCTTTTTCTTCTCTTGTATACTCGTTTTACATTTCTTTTTCAATTCGTCTCTTCATTCCATTTTTTCCTCTTTCTTTTTCTTACTTATTTTACCACTCTCACATTGACGAATCGCAAGAAGACGGGGTATAAAGAAAAAGGCAAATTATATTTTCAATAAGAATTCAACCACGAAGGAAAGAAAGATCGTCTACTTTACACGCTATGCCATACTAAGCCATAATAGTCGTAAAACAAAACAGTTTTGAACTGGCCTTTCGCTTACCGCTTGAACTTTTCGGCTCTTTAGTCTCCGGCTAGTAGCGATAGGTGGCGCATAAATATGAGTTTTTTCACGGTGAATAACAAAAAAAAGAGTCAATAATAGTAGACGCTAATTAAAACATAAAAACGAAGGCTATATTTCACACGCGGTGAGAGCTCTATAGCGAGAGCGAAATAAATCAACAGGCGAGCATTAAGAATGCCCGGCAATCACTACAGTCATCAACGTTAACGTAAATCTCGCGTAAAATCGCGCGTTTACACGCTAGATTTATCTAACGCGTCCGTGAGAACATCCAATGACTCGCGAAAAGTTGTCGTCGTCGCTGTGTACACAGAACCGAAAGTAGTCGTATCAAATTTACATGCCGGCTGATATCGTTCGTCTTAAATCTCCAAAGTTTACGCTTCAAGTTTGCAGCTCTTTCCGATCTGAATTTTTTGATTTTTATTAGACGCACGCTTCATTGAGTTGCATTACAGTACCCAACGTATAGCTCTAAGATTCCGGGCAAAAACTTCCAATAGAGCAGACGTTTCCGATGTCCCCCATATTTCTTCTTCTGCCCATAAATCATGCATATAGCGGAGACCTGCGGTCTAGTCTAGAAAGACGCGTACCTCGAATGACGGATGAGTAGGCGCACATGCATAGCACTAGCTACAACGTATGCAGGCGAAGCGATCGAGCAATTATTCTCTCGGGCGCCGCGACGAGGGACGATTGTATAATGGCTCGCTTTCCGCGCGCGCACTCGTTCTTCCACCCGCTGCAGTCTCGGACGTCGGCGTCGCGTCAGCTCTGGCATGGAGCCCGGAGAAATAATTTGTCCGCGAGCGCGGGCCAACTTCGCGAGAAGAGTTTGCCTCCGCGATACGATGTGCCGGTATACAAAGGCGTCGCGCGCATCTCTAGAGCTTAGAGCTTAATTTTTGGATTTTTGTTATAAAGCTAAGCTATATAATTCAGACAGAGAGATCTATTTTAGCGATGAAACGCAAATAAATTACAGGTAACTGGCCTTGCCAATTGGAAACAATGGGCAGAGTTTACCGCTTCCAACTGGCAGTCATCCACGAGCACACCTTTCGTTGCAGGACACAGAGATGGCAACAAAGTTGCAATTTTCATCGATTTTTGGCAGAGCAACTCAAACCGCAAACTCGCAGGATGCTCGGCGCGATTCAAAATTGCAATCATTCAGCCTCGCGCGCAGTCGATTATAAAATGAATCGCATACAAAATGCTCCGTTGTTTTTGGTTTTTCGAATATAAAGAGCACGCGTACAAAAGCTTCACAATATAACGTAACGCCGTTAATGCAGGCGCCATATGATTTTCGCAGAATATACTACAATTCAGCGTTAAAATAATTTAC
This sequence comes from Nasonia vitripennis, assembly GCF_009193385.2. NCBI lineage: Eukaryota > Metazoa > Arthropoda > Insecta > Hymenoptera > Pteromalidae > Nasonia > Nasonia vitripennis. The sequence goes on along the minus strand of NC_045757.1, from coordinate 19,172,694 downwards.
TCACGTCGAGAATATATAACGTTAAAAGTAACAAACAGCGCGAAACAGCTCGCGCGGATGACTGAAAGGCTATATTTTCGAAAGCAAAATTCGATACCGAAAACAGTGAAGAGCGCATCGCTGCAGCAGCAGCCTAAACGCATACAGCTTCGATGACGGATCGATCGAGCCTCGCGGCTCAACCTGCCTCCTCCTCCTCCTCTCTCCCTCGCAGTTCGCAGGCAGGCAGGCAGTGCCAGCCTCCCAGAGCCGGCGCGCACAGCCAGACACGCGCGCACACATGCACCCGGAGGGAGAGAGAGAGAGAGAGAGCGTATGCAGCGGCGGCGGCGCATCTACCATTCGAGAGCCGGAGGAATTTCAGAATCGCATCAGCATGAAATTCGCGGTCTCCAGCGCGGCTTCTCCGCTGCACTCCGCGCGCACACACGAGCCCTCCCCCGCATCTCCGATGCGTCACTGCCGCCGCGGGCGACTCGGTCCTTTGCCAGGCGGCGGTGGGACAGTGTCCGCGAATGCACCTCCGCCGCGCTCTCTCTCTCTCTCTCTCTATCTCTATCTCGCGTCTCTGTGTACATTCGCAGCGATTGGCAACAATGCTGGCGAGAGAGTGCACCTGCGCAAACGACCCCCTCTGTCTTGTGTACACGATGCTGCTGCCTGCGTGGAAGAGCCGCTGCTGCTGGACGCACTTGACAGAGCGAATGAGCCGCTTCGCTTAGCGTAGCTTGACGCCAGTTCTGATGGATGGCTGCGTGGAGAATGCCGCGCAAGCGGCCCAGTCGTTGCGCGCCGAGCGCCACCCTATAGCTCTCTCACTCTCTGGGCAGCGCGCTCGCTCTGTGGACCGGTTGATTGTTTCAGTGCCGGCCCCTGCGAGGAGCGCGACTGTCGTGATTTAGAGGGGATGCTCGAGATGTAGGAGGGCCCATGCGATTCTTTGCGATCGCACGCAGGTTGCCAGAATGCTAAACAATCGTCTTTCTTCAAAATTAAATACACGCGCGACGGAAGCGATCTCATCCCTCCAGTCCTGTACAACCAAATCCTCATTAGCACGTGCGACTGCAGCGCGTCGAGCAGCAAAAAGCCCGTAACGAAATCTATCCTAACGATTTGTCAGTTTTTTATCCATTGACTTATCCATTCTCCGGGCTCTAATTCGAGCGGCTCCCATTCCAGGCGCAAAAAGCTCGCCAAGAAAGCGGGCCGGGAGAGAACAGACAATCAATCGGTCAACCAAAACCGCATCGATCAGAGGAGCCAAAGCGGAGCAAAGAGCTGCCTCTGCCTCCGGCCATGTAGAATCCGAACACGCGTAGAGGCCCGCAGAGATGAGTCGTCGTCGGCCTATCGAGTAGAAAAGCGTTCAAGAAGTACCCGCGAGAGGGTATGCCAAGAGCTGAGGAGCAGCGGTAGAGCACATAGCCCGCAGGGGCGGCTGCCGTCGACGAGAGCAGAGAGAGAGAGAGAGAGAGAGAGAGAGAGAGAGAGAGAGAGAGAGAGAGAGAGAGAGAGAGAGAGAGAGAGAAAGAGAGGGACCGGCGGTAGCAGCAGCAACAGGCTGCTCCCTGCGCTCACTGAACGCAGCGGCACAGTCGCTCTCTCCTTTGACGCTAGCTCGGAGCTGCTGCTGCCAGCAGCTCGGCTCGAATCAAGATGGAGGAGGCGCTTAATTGCGATTAGTGTCGAAACAAGCTGGGGGAGATGGTAAAAAATTAATTTGACGAGAGAGAAAGGGCGCCACTGACGCCCAAGGAAGCCTCTAATGAGCTGCGGTGTCGGATTTTTTGAGATCGACCCGATCCAGCTTTTTGCGCGATGGATGGATAGATCATCCGCCGGGTGTCGATGAAATTGTTTGCGGAAAGGTTGATGGCACTCGGCTTCTCGCCAAGTCGTACGCAGGTTCGACGTAATCGACGTCACATGACATCGATAACTTATTCCCGCGGAGCCCCGAGGAGCGCGAGACTCGACTATGAGCAGCAATTAATTTCACGTCACTGCGTCGCTTGAACGTGCGTTTCCCTCGCGTCGGCCGCCAATAAGAATTGTCGGTGTACGCAGCAGCAGCGGCAGTGCAACCATGACTGCACACAAGAGCCTGCCTACTGAGCCTGAAACGGAAAACTCGTTATCGACAACAATCGACTTCAATGTTGCGCCGTGAAAACTCAACAATGAGCCTCCGCAGCTCTCATCTCGTGAATGGCGAATTTCAAAACGCGCGCGCGCGCTGCCGCGAGTCTCGCGAAGTCACTTGCACGCCGCGCGTTTGTTGTAAATTGAAAAAATAGCGGCTGATTGACAGTTTTGTATCAGCTTGGCTTATACGTATAGGGGCTACACTGCAGGGCATTGAAATCGGTTGACGCGCGCGTTTATTTCTCTTCTGTAATCGTAACTTCGCTCCGTACGCGCGCGCGAGATTTATGTCGACGCTGTAATGATATGACGATTCATCAAATTTGTTTGGAATTGTAATCGTGATATGTTTACATTCGCAAACGTTCTCGAGATCAGAAGTTGCCCAAAAAGAACGAGCAAAAGCCCTCTCTCTCTCTCTCTCTCTCTCTCTCTCTCTCTCTCTCTCTCTCTCTCAGAGGATGGCTGCTAGCTTCGTCGCGGTAAATTCCTTCTTTGTTTCTCGTCCTCTATTTCGAGTTCCTCCGCCGGAGACTCTCGTAAAGAAGCCGAAGGAAGAGAGACCGAAGTCCAGGCCGCGGCCGGGGGTGTTGGCCGATGAGAGCTGAGAGGAAAGATCAGGGAAACGTAGAGGAAGCTGAGAGCGGCGCGCAAGGAGGAATTGTGCTGAGGAGACAATATTATCGCAGCTGACTCAGTTCATGGGGCTGATCATTCGAGTCTGGGTTTTCCCGCTCGCTGGCTATTCCCTGTATCTTGACTCAACGCACGCGCGGGGGGTGGGCGCCTACGTGTACGGGCATATTTACAGAAGCCCGAGCGAAATCTAGATGTGTGTGTGTGCGTGTTGCCGGGTAAAGGTTGTAAATTCAAATTAATATTATACATCAACGAATTTCATTTACAATGCATTATTTCGAAACTCCAAAGCTTATGACGTACGCTGTAACATAATGATTTATTGCGTTATAATTTTTAAAAATCGAATCACAATTAATTCATTCCGCAGAAAAAAAACGGCGTTGCGCAAATGGAGCCATCAAGAAACTCGAAGCCATCAGACGTATTTATTCGCGACACTGTCGGATGCGCGCAACATCATAACGGAAAATATTCTCATTTACGTGTAGGTACATACGTCGATGTTTTGCGCATTAGCAGGAGTGCGCGCATAACTGTATATATACGTACGCGTGCAGAAACGTGCATACATTTACATACATGCATGTGCGTGCACGTCGGTGAAATTTCTAGTTCGAGAGAGGCGAGTAATGGCGCCGAGTCTCATGATTTTACCCGTCCGATTATATATGCGCAGGAGGACTTTCGTCGAGCAGCAATATGAGGAAGGGAAATCTCCACGATTGCTTTGAGACCCGGCGCTCGCTCGCTCGCGCGCCTTTTTTTCTCTTTCTCTCTATATACTTAAGAAACGCATAGGGGTCGACGACTTTTCTTTATGAGACTTCTGGGAGTTTGCTTCGTACGAGCGAGCGAGGAATACACTATTTGTTGCAGCGTAAAAGACGCTTTTTTCTTTCTCTCTCTAATGCTTTTTGTTTACGTCAACATTGCTTTTTTGATACTCGTTTTGTGTGTATCATTTTATGTCTGAATCGACGTCGCGTATACGCTCCTTTTTTCAATGAAACGCGTGCAATGCCTGCTAAATATAGGTACTGAGTATTGCCCTCTTATCTACTTCGGTCAGAATTATGCGCTGCGTATTTAAACATTTTCGCATTATTATTGTTCACGTCAGTTGGTATTTATCAAAATATTTGTTGCGAAAAACAAAAATATTCAGAAATCAGAAATAAATGTATCTGTTTTAATTTTATGTTTGAAAAAAATACTGCCGAACGCGAGCGAAGAATCACAGCGAAAGCCTCTGCCAAATGCGAAAAGGACAGCAACGACGATAAGTCGAACGTTTCGATCCGCAAACATGTGGGGGAGGGAGAGCCCGGTGTCAAAATATTCCACTGGATTAGAGCGAAGTGACCACCCGCGCCGCTAGTACATCAGTTTTTGAAATGAGTCTAGACTGATTAAATTATTCGATCTCGCGACGCTGTGCATCAGTAAACTCGGCCCGCGTCACTGTCGGAATAAACTCCGAAATCTCGATCAGAATAGCGCTCGATGTGTAGATTATACCTCTTGGACCAGTTGTTTTCGTTTTTCGACTCTTATCGAGATCTGCCGATATCTTGGTTTGGATTCGAGTTATGCAATAGGTTTGGGTGCGATTATCAAACATGATTTAGCATATTAAAATGGAACTTGGACTCTAATGATATAAGGCGCGTGTACAGCGCTGATGTGTTATGTAATTCAATTTCCTCCAGAATATATGCAAGCGCGTCGTCTCGAATCGTATTTCTCGAGAAAATCTTGTATCGCATTTTCCGCAGCAGCGTCCGAAAAAAGAAGGCGAAAGAAGTCGCCGGAGAAATGTTGAGCCGTCGCGGACGTCTCTCGCGGGTAGCTCTGCTCGTCTATGACGGGCTACTCGGTGGTCGCTTAATCCTCTCGGTCGGCCGAACGACACGCGGATATGTATCTGTCGAAATGGGTATCAAAGTCAGCCCGTAAAGTCGCTGTACTTTTCGGTCTTGGTTTTCGTCGGTCGTGCTTTTGTCATTTAAATGTGCTTGATTTGTGTGTTGAATATCCGATTGAGCCTTCTAATAAGCCGTTTTGAACGTCAATCAAATTTAGAATTTTGATGTCTCCGATATAAACAGTTCAAAGGATATTTTCATGATTTTTTTTTGTGTTTGTTCCAGGTGAGTACGCAGCTTAATCCTATACATATCGGGAGCGACGCGTCGATGGGTGAGTACTCTTATTGGGTCGCGCGCAAGTTTGGAAATCTTTCGAGCTGAATTGATGACGCATTAAACACTGCTGCTGCAATTTCAAAGAGTCGAGCCTCTAATCTGTTCAAATTCGAGCTCGCTGCGGTTCGGCCCGCAAGCTCTCGCGAAATACCCCCCTTCGCCGTTTCCGTTCCCTCATTTTCCCTCTCTCGTTCGCGCAGCTTCTTTTTCTCGCTTTTTCCCGCGCAGCGAGCTTCCTCGTTTTTTCTCTCTTTCTCCTCTCTTTTTTGCTCGTCTCTCGCTCGAGCTGGAGAGCAGCAGCTAGAGCGAGAGAGATGGCGAGGCTGGAAGGGAGGAAGGAAGAGGGTGAGAGAGAGAGAGAGAGAGAGAGAGAGAGAGAGAGAGAGAGAGAGAGAGAGAGAGAGAGGACAATTCCATGGCGGTCGCCGGCGGGACGAGCCTCCGCGCAGGCAGCACAGTTGCCACGGGCAACCTCGGCTCTCGGACGGAAAATTCTTGTCGCCCCGTGGAAAAGCAGCGTCGGCGGTGGCAGGACGATTGCGGGAGCGCCGGAGTGAGACGGCGAGAGGCCGGGAGCCAGTCGAGGAGACAGAGAAAAGCTGATTCGGGAAGGGGTCGGCCAGGGAAAATAAGAGAGCGAGAGAGAGAGAGAGAGAAGCTCCATGGCACCCCCGCGATCCCTTTCCTCAGTTTCCATCCTCGCCTAACCAGCCCAAACTTTACCTCCGCGTCTCTCTCTCTCTCTCTCTCTCTCTCTCTCTCTCTCACTCTCTCGGCGACGGGGAAAAATTCAATCCACCGGTTAAAGGGGGTGACTCGCGCTCTCTTTCCTTCTCTCTCTCTCTCTCTCTCTCGGCCAGCTCGAGCCAGCGAGCTGGTCGCGGTCATGGATGAAAAAGAACGGGGGTGGGAGTAGGCGAAAAAATTAGAAAGAAAATGAAAGAGCTAGGAGGCTAGTATTAGCGGGAAATAAAATGTGGAAAGTAAGGAGGGAAGTCGGAAAGATGCTCGCCGAAGGTCTCTACGTCTGTATATAGCAGCTAGGAGGAAGCAATCGGGAGTGGGGAACAATGAGCGCCGGACTGGGAACTGGAAAAACAAGAGCAACCTGAGAGAATCGGTAAAATTACAGAAGCAAATGAGATCGACGGGATTAAAAAGCAGAGACGCGCGGAGCGAGCAAACGAGATGATGGACGACTGAGCTCGACCGCTGGTTCTACAGACTTTTAGGCAGGAGGAATCTCGTACAAACTTGACTGGTACCGGTGTCGACCGATTATCCGCGGACTTTGATTACCAATCAAGCTGCTTCGCGGAAGAAAAGTTAATACACCGTCGTTATTTCGAGCTTCCGAATCAACCTGAGGAAATTGCCACTCCAGTGAGCCCCGAAAAATCCGAATAATCTCTCTCCCCGAAAAGATGGATACACGATATACGACTCCTCGCGCGCGCGTGGAAGCTAATGAGGGAGGCAGAAAGAACAAGGGCTGCGCAGATCAGACGACACGAGGGTGAGGACGGATATCCCGCTCCCGCTCTCTCTCACTCGCCGTCGTGGGGTCGCGTCGAGTCATCTTCCTCCCGGCGCCACATCCACCCCCGGTGCCAAGCCGGCGACGCCAGGGTGACTCGTGCTGCGCGCGATTTTTCCCTTCTCTTATACTCTGGCTCGGACTGCGAGGGGAATGAATGAACCATCGGGAGGAGCCTGAAACGAGATGGAGGTTAATGCGCGAGAGCGACGAAAGCTCGGCGCGAGATTGCGTGCGGCTATACTCGGGAGCTTGATGCCCCCACGTTTGGCCCTGTTATGATCTGTGTGCGCAGTTACGTAGCCTTGATGTGGTGGCGAGCCTATATGCGCGCTCGTAGCGGACAACATCGTAATGTGCATTCGAATTGTGGTCGCTACAGATGAACTTAATTGCGAAAATGAATGTGCTTGCAGACCATGAAAAATATATAACTAAATACAACTTATACTGCGCTCGCGAAGAAACTTTGCTAAACACAAATGAGCAGACGATTAGGGGAGTGCTTTTGCCTGCCAATGCGTTTCTCTCCGACGGCTTTTCCATCCCCAGAGGCATCCCTCTCTCTCTCTCTCTCTCTCTCTCTTTCGATCTCCGTAGCCTTGAGCTTCTTCTCGCCTCATCTGCGCCCTTTTGATTTAAGAATTTCCCCGCGAATGAGTTGGCTTCTCCGTCGCCCGCGGCGCGGAAGAAATACATTCGCTAATCCAGCGGGAAAACGACGGATCCTGGATACGGGCCAACTATTTTCATTGCACCCTTGCCGTCGTCGCCTCCCTTATTGCTGACGTCGCGAGACTAGCACACACAGCCATAGGCCAATCTCCGTTGTCTCCTTTTCTTCCGAGCTGCTATACTATACTGCCGCGTCGAGCGTTCACTGGGTCGACGACTAATTTTTCTCTCACCGCTTGCGCAACCAACGGTTAAAATCGCGAACGCAGCGTTGCTTTGAGCTCGCGATCCGTATCTTGAACCCCGACTTTGTTAATTCGATAATTCGAATGAAAGCTTTTACCATTTTCTAGTTTCAGTAGATACTGTCGAGCGGTGTCAGACTCGCACCACCAGCGTTTCTCTGGTGGACACACTTACAGAAATAGCTCGCGAATTCCGAATGTTTAACAAAATCAGCGTTGGCATTTCGAGCTCAAGCTCGTGTCATTCTTCAGTACACCCGGCAGAATAGTTTGAACCCGTACACTGCATCGCGCAGCGATCGGTAACTCAAACATCGCGCAGTTCTATTTCCAATTCGTAGTCTCTGCGCTTTCGCGTCGGCATACGCGCGCTGCTATGCTCCGTGTATACCTCGGCAGCATTTTCCATAGATCCACGGATAGAGAAGCTATACATTTTTTTTTCGAGGGATATCCTTGCAGCGACTGAATCCGCAATTCCCGGGGCTGCTCGCACATGACTCGTGAGCTTTGCTTGCAGAATCCCGGGAGCGCGTTGCCAGTTTCAAAAGCGCGCTTTTAAAAAAGGAGAGAGAGGAAGAGAGAGACAATCGCTCGAGAAGTCGCAAAAGCAATAGTCTCCTTTATTTCGAGATATTTCAGATCAAATTTTTGTCGTTTCGTAAATTTTATAAATTATGATTAAATCTATAATTATCGAGTACGCAAACGAACGTTCTCCAGTTAATTATAAAATCTCTTATCTATGTATAAAATATGCGGTACACTTTTGTATACCTCTCATGGGTTAAGAGTAGACAACCTTGGTTTTATAAATGCATAATAAAGAGAAATAAAACGTTGTCGCCGCATCTCCAACGACTTTTTATAGCACGCCATCGTTTCTATTTTTAACCATCGCATCTATATGAAGGCATTCTGTTTTACCGATAATCGTCAGGTCAAACGCAGCATTTGATCGAGAGTATTTTGATCCGAATTTCTAGTACAAACAAAACTAAAATTTAAAACGCATCGCTACATACGTATCATCTTAAAAATGACCGAGTTAGCTTCAGCAGCAGCGGTATGGGAGCAGGTTATACGTTTGAAGCGAGCAAAAGGACTTGCGTGCGGAGAGATCTCCAAATAAATAAACTCGCGCGGTTAAAGAACTCGAGATGTAGGCCTGGGCGTGCGTGCGTCCTCTCTCTCCCTCCTCGTGGCCAACCTGCCCAGTGGCCAGCAGCCACCGTCAGCGCAAACTCTCCCTCCCACTCGCTCTTCACTTTGTTTTTCTTTTGTTACGTCCTTCTTCGTCTCTCTCTCTCTCTCTCTCTCTCTCTCTCTCTCTCTCTCTTTCCACCTCTCTCGCGCTATGTCCTCTTGCTCCTTTTTCGACGCCCCTCCGCCTCTCGCGTCTCCCTTTTTTCTTTGGCTTTTCTCTATATCCCTCTCCCGCCCCTGCTGTGCGCTCCTTTTTTTCGCCGTACGGTCCACACGTCGGCCCACCGGAGGCTACTGCAGCAGCGGCAGCAGCCAGTTCCAGTGCAGCGCGTCCACATTGGCGCCAAACAAGTGTTCGCGAGAGAGAAAGAGAGATGCGATGCGCGCAGCCTACGCAGGGGTCGCGCGCGCACTTTCGAGATCGGGATGACGTTGACGACGATCGACGCCGTGGAGGAATGCTCTTTTTGCGCGAGGGCTAATCGATCGGAGTGGACTGCGATTTTTTGCACGCGCTTCTGGGGCTATTGACTCATTTGCCCGCAGGTTTGACTCATTGCGCTCCGGGATCGGCTTTGAGCGAGATACAATGACGGGATTGAAAATAGTATGAGACTCGCGGTGAAAAAGTACAAGAACCAGTCGAACATTTTAATCGATCGAAAATATTTACCGGAGCTCTGATAATTAGACAAAATTAAAGCTGATCATGCATCGGGCGCGTTGCGCAAGCAATAGAAAATCGCAGTTAAATAAGAGCTGCTAGCACTCTACTTTCGACGCTCCTTGGAGTACAATGATTGGCTCTTATTCCCGGACAACAGAGCGCGTTTTTTCGCGGAATAAAAATGACGAGAAATGAAAGTACGGTAGTCCCAGGCAATTGACGTTGCGTCGAATCTTCCGTCACGTGAAAGTAGAAATCTGTCCGTAACCAGTTCATGGCCGCCGTGCTGGCTCTTTTGACGCGCGCATTGTCTGGCTCGTCGTGTCGAATCAAAACAGCTCCGGTCCTTTTAAAGTGCTTGGCTCTACTTTCGTCCGAAATACGTTACAATTATCCGATCTGATGAATCGTCGAATTACCGCTTGTATATACTTTATAATTATGTTTCTGCGTATACGTTGAGTTTGGGAGTAGTGTTAAAGTCAGTTATTTCTCTTTTACACGACCAACTCAACTTTTTTCATATCGCGGTCATTGTCCTCCACTCATCGGTTTACAGCCTTGGATATTCCGGTATCAAAATTGATAAAATGTACTTCCCATCCACGCGCGTTCTTCTCAATAATCTTGAGCAAAGTCAACTTTGGCAATTCCTCAAATTTGATGACATCAACGGTATATCGCAGCCAGTCTCTGCAATATCTGCGCTCGCGCATTTCGCGGAAAGTGAGAATTCTCCCGGGGTATCAGCTCAGCAGCTCTTGGAGAGTAAAATTTAGCCGCCCGTCGCGGAAATGCGGCCGGGTTATGAGTTTAGCGCGCGGCCTTCTCCTGCTGCTGCGAACTGCGCGCCAGGATCGTATCGCTCCAGTTACGCTCGCTTATCTCTCTCTCTCTCTCTCTCTCTCTCTCTGCTCCTGGATGCCTTAGCTTCGCTTTTCTTCGTTTTCTCCTCGGGCGTTTCCTTTTTGGACGTTCTTTCGCCGTCCATTTCGCTGGCTGTCTCACGCTGCCTCTAGCTGCTGCTGCAGCTCGCGCAGGTATTTGGTGCGCTGGGTCAGAGACAGTTTTATATATCTGCGCTCTCTCTCTGCCGGGGCTGTGGCCGCGAGCAAAATTTCGTTTTCAAGGCGACTTCGGATGTGCCCTGAGATGCCAGGTAATTGGAAACGCTTTGGATTCTTGCGAGTTATTTTGCCACCGATTCGCCATTTGAGAATTCGTACATAATCGCAACGATCATCAGCGGTTTGTGGTCACAGTGGCCACACTCGAGTGACGCTTCGAGAATAAAGGTGGATGCTCCAGTTATGAGATTCGCGGGCGCGAATGGAAATTAACGATACAATACGGATTTTAATAAGTGTATAAATGACAGAGATGCAACAATATACTGCTGCGTTTGGAAAGGAGGCTCGGGAAAAAGCAGAGTTAAAGAGAAGAATCAGGAGAGTAAAGAGAGAAAGAGAGAGAGAGAGAGAGAGAGAGAGAGAGAGAGAGAGAGAGAGAGAGAGAGAGAGAGATGCAAGCAAAAAAGAATTCCGTAAGGTAGAGCATTTGCCGTAGACTTGAGAAGAGGAGGAGGTTGAGGAGGTGGAGGAGCGAGGAGGAAGGCCCGACAAGAGAGATAGAGCGAGAGGGAAGAAGGAAAAAAAGGAAGAGGAGGCGGGCGAAAGAGAAGGAGCGCGAGGAGGTGGAGGAGAGTCTCAAAGAAGAGAGAGCGAGAGAGAGAGAGAGAGAGAGAGAGAGAGAGAGAGAGAGAGAGAGAGAGAGAGAGACTGGAGAGACACACGCGGCAAACAATGGGAGCGCGTGCACGTACATTTTCCATCTCTCTCACACTCGCTACTTTCTGCCTCCTTATTTCTTTATTTCTTTCAACTCTCTCACTCTCGTTCTTGCTCGTCGACTCGTGCTACTTTTTCTCTTTCGCTCCCTCACCGCCGAGAGAGGGAGAGAGAGAGAAAGAGAACTGTATACATGGGAAAGAGCCGCGGTCGCGACGGAGACGGAGAATTCCTGGGTGGCGGCGGTCGCGCGCGCGCGAGCGAGCGAGTGAGCGAGAGAGACAGAGTCGACGGCGAGTGGAAGGGTGGAACAGGTTCTAGCGAGTGGGTGGGGTTGTGTGCGCGCGTGTGTGGAGAGAAACACCGAGAGAGAGAGAGAGAGAGAGAGAGAGAGAGAGAGAGAGAGAGAGAGAGAGAGAGAGGACGAGATGTCGAAGAGCAGGAACGGGAGAGAGAGGGACGGAGATGCGCGCGCGAGAAGGACGGGGCAGAGCGAGAGGGAGAAAGAAAGAGAGAGAGAGAGAGAGAGCGGGAGAAAAAAGAGACGGAACGGAAGGAGGGGAAAACTGGAATCCTGAGTAGCAACGGCGTAGCCGCGAACCGACGAACCTGGGTTCAACCTTAAAGCGATAGATCACTTTAACTCGCCGCGCGCACGAGAAAGAGAGAGAAAGAAAGGCCCGTCGTCTATCACACGCGGCTCCTGCGCGCTGTGTGTGATGCTTCTGCCGCACCGGCCGATGATGTTGATGCATGGCCGGGCTCTGATGCTGCCGACGCGCGAGCTGAGTCAAGGGCGTCGCTGATGCACCCGCCGTCGTCGCTCTCTACCACTGTGTCAAACGAAATGATAACACCTCATTTCTTGGCTTTCGGCGGCTGTTTTGACGGCAAACTATTTCACCTATTGAAGAGGATATTCTCCGTATAAATATACCTCATTTCGTAGCGACTTTTTATCGAAGTATCAGTGTTCCTCAAATAGCAAATGAAAATTCACAGTGCGCAGCGGTGCAGCTCGGAGTTGGTTGTTTGTATCGGTGCTGCTACAAATTAGAACTTGGTAATTCTCCGATCGGTACACGCTAACGGCAACGACGGAACATTTGAATCAGCCCGCGCTCGCGCATTTTCCCGGAAGCCCCGGGGCGACTTCCGGAAAATTCGCGCCGACTCGAATTCTCTATCTGCGCATCTCTCATCTCTTGCACGTGAAAGTGTGTACAAGAGGAATCAAGCCTCCGTGAAGAAACGATGAGTTGATCCATGCTGAGACGTCAGTGATATATTTTTCGCGAGAATCTTGATTATAACCTTTCTTATCGGTTTTCATTGTCTTATTAGATTATTATCCAAGAAATATATCTCCCGCTATAATACATTGATTCGCTGATACTTCAAACCCCTAAAGCACGTAATAAAGCTTTTATCTAGCGTTCACTGTGAACGAACATGAAAATGGAAAATGGAACTAGTTGAAGCAAAGGCGAAGACCAAAGACTGAAACAATTTTACTATACCACCTTTATGAGGAAAGTTTAGCAAACTCACAAAGGAATGACGAAAACACGGAGAATTTCAAGGACAGTGCCCTGTCCCCGTTCTTCGCTTTTTCGTCCTTTCTTCTTCTCTCGGTCTTCCTTCATATCACATACCTATACTTGGAATGTGTAAACTCTTTTAAAATTAATGACTCTCTTAAATTTGACCATGTCAAATAAAAGAAAAATATCGATGGTTTGGATTGCATCATAATGTTGAATGCAATGAACAATGAAGACGACTTTTCATACGTCATCTCACAAAACTCATATTTAGCCCATTAAGGCTAATATGGTTTTATTATGCGTTGTTGACACCCATAATAAATGTGTATGATGAGATTACAGCGATTAATGGATCTTTAATGAGAATAGCGATCATCAAACTGTAGCTACTGTGGGTACTCGCGTGTTAAGCACCTCTGACCGTAAACCTAACTTCATTTAATAATCCTGAATGTAAACACCAAAGTTGTAGTAGAGCAAAGCAGTTATAAAGTAACGCAATAAACGCGCTATTGATTGATATCATTGATTAAAACGTTGCTATCGTGTGCTTGTGGTGTCTTTAAAATCGAATCATTGAGTCGTGGTTGATTGCGTTTATTAACCCGCCATTGTTATAGTCTCGAGAAACTACAACAAGTTTTCATGTTGAATCGAAAGTTTGCTTTTTTCGATACGTGGTTACTCATCATTGGAACTTTAATCTCTTCCCTTATACCTTCAACTTTTCATACTTTTAAAAAAGGAGGGGGGTACAGGCAAACCACAGAAAATCCGAGACATCAGCAGAAACGAAGACAGAAAAGATAACAGCATGCACATTCAATCGTTCATCGCCTCCTCGAGTATTTAATCAGCAGATACAGACGTACATATACTTTTGGTTATTCATGACGGTCGGACTATGGGGTTTCCATCTCTGGCTGACTCTCTGACTATGCTTTTCACAGGAGAGAGAGAGAGAGAGAGAGAGAGAGAGAGAGAGAGAGAGAGAGAGAGAGAGAGAGAGAGGGCGAGAATAGCAGCAGCAGCAGCAGCAGTAGCAGTACAGCGAGTGTGCGGGGGTGGCTGGCTGCATGGTGTGGTGTATGCCAGGGCATGGAGTGACGGGGTGGGGGCGAGATATTGATCAAAACCTACCCTGGCACCAACTCCTCCCCCATTCCAGGCCTTCTGTCTGTCTCTCTCTCTCTCTCTCTCTCTCTCTCTCTCGCTCGTTCGCTCTCCACAGCTCACCTCCCACCACCTCCAGCCCGTTTGAGCGCAGCAGCCCAGTGGTTCTCAAACGCTAAACTGCGTACGACAAACTCGTATCACGCAGGGGTGTATCTCGCGCTGGAGACTCTTACCTCACCCCTTTGCCCCTCGCATATAACGGAGACATGCACCGCATCGAGGAGGCCTCACACACACACGCGCGCGCGCACGCACACACTAGCGCTGTGAAGGTCGTCGCTTAGGCCGGTTTATAGGACGCTGCCACTGGGCGCGAGCGTAGCTCCGTTGGATGATAGACTGCTCTCTCGTGATGCGGCTTTGTTGTGCGTGCGCGATACGCCGCGTGAATACTCTTGCAAGGCAGTCGATGCGCCAGGGGAGACTTTGTTGCGAGGCATCCCTGGAATGATGCGCCGCGAGTGAAAGAATTGAGAGGCAGCTTTGATGGATCAGGCTTGACAATGATGTGATTTTTCAGAAATCCAAAGCTCTTTCGTATCCGCGTATAATAATCGCGTTGCGTTTTCCCTCGAAGCCCGGTAAGTAGCTTGTTGAATCTGGCTGACGTGATTACGTGCCTGTACAAGTTCTTTTCCGCTATTAAATTACACGTTAGCGAAATAATCATACGTTCCGCAAAGCTGGAAAAAAAGTTATCTTTCCAAAAGTTTGCAATTATTAAAGTCCAGTACCTCGTGCTCAATCTTACTTCGAAACTTTCCACTCCGAGCACAAACTTCAACTTTCGCCTATTCAAACTTCAGGTGAATCGCCGCGTTTTCAGTGAGCGGTGATACTATTTTTAATTCAGTCGGGCTGAACTTGATACATATATTTTCAAATTACACCGCGCGAAATGCGATGCGACGTTAGGTATCATTTTTGCCAAAACTCGTTTCTTAGAATCTAGGCGTGAATATTGCAACGATGCATTACCTCGATTTTGAAAAAATCTACAAAATCCCTTTGCGAACGCATCCCCGTAGCAGAGAGTAAGGCGAGGCGGGGGGTGGCATTCCGCGTGCGCATCCAAAGTGCGCGCGTATACGCATAGAGGCCGAAGTGCTGATTTTAATCCGGCTTTGCCGCTGCGGGCCAGCCCGGATCCCGCGCGCTGAAAGGCGTATCCATTAGTTGCAAATTTCATACGGTTCATTCGCCAGGCGCGCAAGCGCGCCCGACGCACAAATTGAATCCGCAGGCATCGAAGAAAGAGCTGATTTTCGAGCTCTCTGAGCATTTGGTATCATAATTCGGAAAAAGAGAAAGAGAGGGATCGAGCGACGGATGCGGGATAGGATTTTCCACGAATTTTCTGTTAATTAACCATTTTTTTGCTCCTGCTTCGAGATTACGTCATGCCGGAGAAACTTTTATTTATTCAGCTTTTTTAATTATTTGCCGAGCCAGTCGATTTTTTGCTCTGCCGAGCTCGATTTTATAATTTTTTTCTCTCGATAAGCTGTATATTTTTTGGTAGCCATATCTCGCCGTATCTATCGACCAAAGAGCTCTTTTTAAACTTGTTGATTCTGATAAAAACGTTCGCCAACCGTTCGCCAATTTTTAAAGCATATTGATCAATGTTTTTATCATTGGACGTTCAATATAATAAAATTTATTTTATCTTGCCGTTTAAAAGACGTTTAAACTTTATTTGCAGCTACAATGGCACGTTATTTATTTAAAAGCGTATCTTGAAAATTCGAGATTACGGGTGTACATGGCTCGAACGCTGTACGCATGCGCCCCGTCAGCTGCGGATGCAGGCTTACATATCTATGTATTCAGACACATTTTGTTTAGTTTATTATTTATAACCGGGTATAATATATCTCATTAAACAAAGATGCTTTTACATATATTTAAATATTTTAATCTAAACAAGTCAATCGCAGCAACCGCGAATACGCACAAGTGCGCATCATGCCTATCCAGACCTTCGAAATTAGAATTGTTTCGCGAGCAAAGCAGTAGTGCGTTGCAGCTGGCGATCGCCCCAAAATTTCCACAATCTCATTTCAGCTGGCCGCGCGAATTTCTCTCTCTCTCCTACTCGCTCTCTTCTCTGGTTCGCCAGAGTTCGTCTGCTTCTCTCTTCCCGGTGTCGCGTGTATCCCCAGAGGGACAGAGGATTGCACTCGTCCCGGCGGCGGCAGCAGCCGGGCACGAGTCGTCCCTGTATAAAAGAAACATCGTGTTCCTTGAGTCAGTGAATCTAAGCGGCGCGCGAGCGGACAATAAGGGACCGATGTAGCGGATTAAATTTGCACGCTTGGATAAGGAGACATTAATGTTACGGCTACGCCTCTATAATCCCTTGTCCCACGAGAATTAAAGTGCACTTAAAATACTTACAGCAGTAGGACTCAGTCATATGGTGGCTGTTTAGAATTTTTTCGCGGCAAGGTTGAAAATTGCTTTAAAATTCGCGAATAAACGGCGCAACAGAATACTTGATCTAGTCGAGATATGGCTGTTCTTGAACAGGATTAGATGTCTGACGATGGTGAACCTGACCTGAAAAAATAATTCCGTTTTAATCGTTGTACGCTCGTGTTAACGCACATCTCATGAATCATGAAATTCTATAGTCAGTAAATGTCATCATATTATCGAGTTTAACGTACTTTTTTCAGCTACGAAAGTGCATGCATACATACGTACACATTTTATGAACGACATCACGCGATTTCGGCAACAGAAGCGGCGTTATAACGAGGTCTGAAGTAAGCACAGGGCATGTGTGCACATTGACGAAACAATTATAGAGCCCGGAGCGAATCGTTCGTGTATAATTTTCAGATCGAGTATCCTGAGCAAATATTATTAGCGGTTATTTATATTCTGATCGATCGTTCCTCTGCTTACTCACACTCGTAAATCACGTATTTCTTTTGCGCTTATTTAGTTGCTGCTACACGCATGATTTATTCTGAAGAATTTTGTTTCAATCGATAAACCTTGCGATGTTAAGTATAAGTAACCGAGAACGGGTCAGTGGTGATTCGCATAACCGAAGAATCCGTGTAGTGTGTCTCTGTGACTAAACGATATTTTCTGGTAATCGGGGATAATCTCCAGGCCTAACGAGGCAACTCGAGCGCGAACCTCCTCTTTTCGTTCCTTTCATGAAGTATATCTTCTCCATTAGTTTCTCGACACGCGCCAACACGCGAGTCCATCCTCTGACCTCCTCCTTGCCTCTGTCGTGACGTGTGCGCCGCCTATTTTTAATTACTCGCCAATTAATTAACGCAAGTATTGCGTCGGGAGCAAAACACGCACGCGAAGCTGTAGAGGATCACGCTGTAAGCAAGTGCTTACTGTAGTTGACCGATAATTTACATATTTTAAGAGTCAAATTTTTTTATATTGTTTTTTACTTATAAATTATAACTTTTTCGCTTTCGTTTTAAAAACTGTAAAATATCTGATATCTTCTGTGAACCTTTACTGTGTATAAGAAGCGCGTGAATAAAGAACGAGAGTAGCATCGACCGGTAGTGGTTAAAATGAAATCCTCCAAATAGACTCTTGAGACAGGAGGTCGCGAGGGGTCGTTGTCGTCGAATCATTTTTAACATTATTGTTATTCACTTTTTCATTTTTATTATTTTTTATTACAATTAAGTATACTTGCGATCACATAAATAAATTCAAATAGGTTATAAAACAGAGTTTTGGCAGTTTCAAACATATTCATTTTCTGTAACCCATTAGTAATAAATTCCACTTGCGAACGAAGCATGTAACAGCTATGTAATAGTAAATTATGACGTTAAATGGCCAGTTAACACGCTATGAATAATAAAATAAAATCACAATTATGTCGAGCATACAATTAATTTAAAAGTCAATTGATCTGTTTAAGACGAGCATTTTCTCCTGAACAACTTAATACCTATGAGCTTGGCCTCGTACAACCGAGATTTAATAACGAAACCAACGAATTTTAATATGGATGGCCCGTCATTCATCACTGTTATTTAATAATAAGAGCACACCCCGCGGAGAACTTATCTACATAAGCAGAATTTTTTCTCGCGTTATGATCGGTGTAGTTTATTTACGATAGCTAAAAACAAGCTCCTTCAAGTCAGCCATTTGGTAGAAATTTGGCTGGTTGAACCAGTCAATATCCCTGCGGCTCGGCAGATTAATTCGGTAGAATCTCGACTAGAAATACTCGAGAAATCTCGCCGATAACTCAGATGCTACGTAATACCAAAACATATAGTTGTGGCTTATTATATTTGTTATAATTTTATTTAAAGGTGTACCACTGATACACCTTTGAATAATATTATAACAAATATAATAAGCCATAATTCCAAATAGTTACCAAAAAATAGCCTTTATTGCGCCCCAGGTAATTTATTACCTGGCCAAGCAAACATTATTGTTTCCGGCATTACTGAACAGCTTAGCCCAAGATCTTGAATTAAAAAAAAATTGTCGAAAATGATCGTCCCTATAAAAAATGCGAGCTATTTGAAATAGGGTGAAATTCTTCAAAAATGCGTTCATTGGTCGTCATCATTGGTTTGAATAGTGAATTTGAAGAAAAGTTCAGTATAAGAGTCAGTGGGTTTGTCTATCATTAAAATGCCATTTATTTGCATTATAAAAAAGCAACTGAAATTTTACACAGATACTTACTATGCTACCTAGAAAACATGTAACCTACATGATTATGATTTAACGGTTTTCATTCATATTTTCACATCGAGGTCCATATGAATTTTTTAATTTAGCGTATCAAATTTTGCTTGTAGACAGTTGCACAGAAACTACCATCTCTAACACATTGTATTTCTGGTTTCCAGTGTATTTTTACATGAAGAAAGTGATAAGTATTTTAGCTTTTTTGTCAAGGCATTAATTAGAATTTTGACTTTTAACAGTTGTGAGAGATTTTGAGACCGATACTGTTTCTCCATTTTTGCATTTTTTCTCATTCGAAAACTAACAGGTCTAGAAAGCTCATATTTTGCATATAGATTTCTTTTGTGATTGTGGAAAGATATTTAAAGTTGAATCAACGTTAACTGAAATACTTTTGTGTTCGACTACAACACCCATGATAATTATTTAGTCGTATAGCATGAGTTTGCATTCACATCAGTGTCGGAGTCGAAATCAGAAGTTTTTCAGTTATTTGTTATGATATTATTCAAATGTGTATCAGTGATACATGTATATTATGTATACACGCGAATTTAAAGTCGGTCGCACATCCAAATCCTACGAACCATAAAAAAAAAGCAATAAAGCAAGGTTATGTTATGTAGCCACAACTCTTGCAGACAACTTCTAGCAGATCTGGC
Source organism: Nasonia vitripennis (assembly GCF_009193385.2). Classification (NCBI taxonomy): domain Eukaryota; kingdom Metazoa; phylum Arthropoda; class Insecta; order Hymenoptera; family Pteromalidae; genus Nasonia; species Nasonia vitripennis. The sequence continues at coordinate 19,153,488 of NC_045757.1, read as the reverse complement.
TAGAAATATTCCAGAATTCATGTCATTTTAGATGGGATTTCTACCGATATGCTGAGACTGGAATCTACCCAGTTCATACAAATCTTGGATATTTCTGGAAATATTATCGTCAACATCTCTACCAGGGGCAGTCTAGTTTTCTTTCTATATCAGCATTTGCCTCAGTTTTATCAAGTTTATCTTCGCTTTCGTGCATACTTTCGGCTCTACTCGCAATATAATAACACAAGACTCTCATTACCAAGGTAATTCTCATTTCAGCTGAGTCGTTGCTCTTTCCCTCACTCGCTCTTCTGTTCTCTTGCATTTAGCAAGGGGGTGACCCTTTCTCGCTTGGCTCATACTTGATTTCGCGGAAGAATCATTTCTTGTGACGCAATTCCAGCCAATCAGCCAAGCAAAAATATAATGTAGAGCCCGCGGAGCAGTGGCTGCGGCATTACGAAAGCACCGACGCGCATTACGACCATAAAACACGCGATTTTATGACGGGTCGGCGGCTCTTCCAAGGGCCGATAAAGGCTGCCGCCAACAGCGCTGTAGGGAGCATCTAGTCTAGGCAGATGCGATGTGTACCCGGGGCGCGAAGCTCCCGATGGATATAATATATTCCCTGTGCGCCCGCGACTTTCGTCCTGCTTTTGAGGCGCGTGATAAACGCTTTTATCGCTGGTATCATTCACTTTGATTACGCGTAAACGTTGCTACATCTCGTCCGGGAATATGATTGCGGTTGGGTGTAAAGACTTGGACGATACTGGGCAAATTTTCAGTTTGTATCGAAATATTCAACGATTCCTAGTTCGTCATAGTATTTTTTGTTTTATTTCAAAATTTTCTTCTTCAAAACACCTTTTAGGGTCAATGAAAACTTAATCTTCTAAACGTTTCTTCATTTCTGGTCAATAAACGAAATCCTTATCAACTATTCGGTGAGCCGATAACATGAATCTGCAATACAGGATTTACATCTCCTTCAAGATTCTTCGAAATTATGAATGAAACGAACTGAAATCCACTTCCCAAGTCATTTCGCCTATAGACAACCTGTACACACATGCCCCGGTACGAAGTGAGTTCTCAGCCTCATCAGCTCGAGCTCGGTTCTCTCCTCCGCGCAGCTCCCCTCCGTTTTCTCTGCCGTGTATCCTTACGACCTTCTTCCTTTTTGCCTCCCCGTGCTCGAGCTCGCGAATATGCTCGTATATTTTCTCCCCCCTCCCACCTCTCTCTCTCTCTCTCTCTCTCTCTCTCTCTCTCTCTCTCTCTCTCTCGGTCTAACCGTAGCCACAATGCCCGCGCGAGATAGTTCGGAATCGAGTCGAGAGGCCTGAGGTTAGGCTTGAGGGCCTCTCTCTCTCTCTCTCTCTCTCTCTCTCTCTCTCTCTCTCTCCTCTGTGATACTCCTTTACTCCTTTTTGCCGCATGTCCTTTACCTTGCCCTTCTCTTTCGTTTCTTTTTCGCTTTTCATTTCTCCCTCCTCCGATATTTTGCTCGTCTCGCCCCGCTCTTCCTTCTTCGTTCTCCTCCTCCTCGTCTTCTTGCAGGCTGTTTTGCTCTAGGAGTCGGTTCATGATGACGGAGAAACTATTGCTGGTGCATATGGATCATTCCAGCAGGAACCCGCTTCTGCACTGCACTCCTGTTATTTATTATATGCAAAATAATCATTCTCATCGATTTTTTCAACACGATGATATTCTTCAACAAAAATAGAAAACCAGGATGCTGTTCAGATTATGATTTAAAAATCATCGTGATCGACAAGAAAGTCTCAACATGTGAAGTGAAATAACACAATTTTTTCGTCTTAAAGAAATGTAGCCCTTTTCTCAAAGTTTTTGAACGCTCTCATCGAATATTTTTCGTGGATTGCCCCGTATACACATCCACAGGCGCATGGAAGCTGCCGAGCGTCGAGCGAGAGAGGAAGAAGACGAAGAGCGCTTGCATACGTGTGTGTGTGTACGGCACATACGAAGGTAGCGCGGTGAGTAAATGCTCTCTCGATCCTTTTCTTGCCGGCGGGGGTCAACGTACAGGCGCGCGGCGTGACCAAAACCACTAACACACGCGTGCGCGCGCGTGCACGCATGCTCTCTCACTCGGTACAAGTCGCTCGGCTGTGACTCCTTTCCTCTCTTTCTCTCCTCATCTTTATATTCGGCCTCTAATTGTTCTTCTGCGGCGATGCCGACCGCGGCGAGCTCACCTTCGGCTTTGCCGCGCGCGGTTTCGGGAATTCAAAAGAGGCGCCCTCAAAACTGCAGTGTGATTTCCTCGGCGGCTGCGCGCGTGATTAGGACGTGCGGAGGTTGAAGGAGAAGAACTGCGGGATTATGCAAAGTGCTGCGGGGCTGGCTTTTTCGACGCGGCGTATATAATGAAGCCGTCAACGCCCGGGCAAATGATTCCTTTCAATCAATTTTTTATTCATTTCCATCGAGCATTTTTTCATCTCGTTTTTTATGCTACCTATATCGTTCGATATCAATTTAAATTGTTCTGATTAAAAGATCCCGCGAACGGTGCAAAAAGTAAAGGTAGGAATTGTATAACGCTAAAAGAAGGCGAGCACTCGAGTGAAATCGGCGTCGATTTGTCGCAACACTTGCGTCGCTCGTTCAGCCCGTGCTCGTACACACGAGCAGCGAGGTACCGAACCGTCGTCGTGACCCGCCTCTCCGTTCTCGCTTTCCGCCTGCCCTGACTCTCGGCATCATCGCTCTAACGCGCTCATCTTTTCTGCTGCTGCAGTCTGCAGCTATCGCACACGCGCATGACCTCCGCAGTTCTCGCAGCAATGGTTTGCAGTATCTACTGGGTCAGCCTTTCCCATTTCTCGTCTCTGTCTCGCGCGGCAGTAGCGTCAGCTCTCATAACTAGGCAATAGTCGCCGTCGCCGAGAGGATCCCACTTAATGCTGGCTCCGTTATAGCGCGTTCGGACAATGCCGTTGACTCGTGCGCGGTGCCGTATGGCTGACCGAAGGTTAGAAGAGAAAGAGCGACACAGGAGAGACTCTTCTGCTACTACCTGAGCTGCTGCGGCTTCGGCTGATAGGTCCTAATGTGCCAGGGTCCACAAAATGGAGGGAAGATATTGGAAGTGGAATGCGCTTCTGATACAAATTCTGAGTTGTGTAACCCCACTATTTACGCATTAGGAACTAGACGAATTAAATGAAAAATGCCAAGTTGCTCAGGTCGCTCATGCTCTACAACTACCCGAAAGAATCGTCCTTATTTTTATTTTGAAAAATTTCCACGAAAGCAAACAAAAAAGGCTGCATATCAGTAATGCATAGCCGCAGAGCATCGGAGGCAAAGGGCTGAAGAAGAGAGAAGCAGAGCAAGTCGAAAGAAGGGGGGCAGGAGGAGCGCCGGCCGGGTGTCGCAGCGGCCAGATTAATGGTCTTGAGGAATTCTTGGTAGTCTGGGCCGGTCGTTGAGAGAGGGAGAGACCGGGACCGCGGCAAATCCGTCGCCTATACGCTCCCGGCGTTCTCTCCTCTGCAGCTTCTATAGCACGTGAGCGCAGTCGCTGCTGCAGATCGCGGGAATTTCATTCGCGAAGCTCCGAGAGTAAGTTGCATCCCCCGCATTACGCGGCTTCCTGCGCCGCACACGCGTTCGCCCAGTCTCGGCCATTTGGACCGATGCGTGCTTTAAAAAATTTTCACATTTTTTGGTTGGACATTCGAGTACCAATTATGTCAATGCAACATAAACGTAAATCCTCGCCAAGAAGAAATTCGCGTACCTCAGCCCTCAAACTTCACCTACTCCTCTATTCGAAAAAGCATCGAGACGTATACCGCCTACGAATGAGCGAAGCAGACGGGGTCTCGCCGCCAGTCGAATTAACGTGGCGTATCGTGGTAGGTGGCGGCGCCCGACGAAAAAAAGGATGTCGGCGCTGCACTGCTGCGTCGCGGCTCTCGAGAGGGCGCGAACTGAGATAGAAGTGCACGGCAGTCTCGAACGGAGTCGAGTGCAATTTAATGAGGAGCGCCTTCACACCCGGTAGGGAGAACTAGCGCCGTGGTGGTTGAGTTTTTTCGGTGCCGCGGCTGCTATTATAAGACTCGTGTAAAACACTCTTGTGATTACTCATTGCGCGGTTTCAAGGGGACACGGCGTTTCCTTGTCGTGACTGAATACGCGAATTAATTGATTGTGTTTTGCATAGGTTGAATGAAAGCGAAATTAATTTTCCTACCGAAGCCTTTCCAATAAAAATATATCTTTTCTTTGGCTTGCGTGAAAAATCGGAAAATTCCTCCCAAGGAAAAAATGTAACCCCTGTACTCGCGCATCGATATGCGTTGGCCGTTGCTGCTCTCGAACGAAGACGCTCCCCTGCGTCTCTCCCCTCTATTCTCTAGTTTTCCTATCTTCACCTACATACAGGCAGGTATGTATAGGTGTATATCGGTCTGGAATTTTCCTGCTTTGTATAAGAGCGGAGGCAAGAGAGCCGGACTTAGGGCCATCTGCCCAAGCCTCTTTCTTTTTCTCGCTCACCGACCGCGATATAGTTCTGCATATTTTCGCCCTCTCCCCTCTCTCTCGATCGAGTATCTTAGCGTCTATACCTGCGTGGCGGTAAGAAGAAGCAGCGGCAAGATGCGTTTACCTGCGCGCACCTTCCCCCCCTCCCCCCCCCCGCCCCTCTATACTCTTGCTTCGTATGCCAGCCTTCGATATTTTTCTGCTTCGAACGCAGAGCCTCTGTGACTACATGTTGCAAATTTCTTCAAATTTATGCTTGCACTCTATGCAATGCACTGCAATTTCCACAATTTTCCGAGAAAAAAAGGACGGTCGAAGTATTCCCTAACGAAGCCATCAGAACTGTGCGTTTACCGGGAAGAGTTTCGAGCAGTAGCATCATCGACGTCATTCCCGTCACGAAGCCTGTCATTATCGTCACTCGTTATCGTTCAGCAGCGCCATACAAATGAACGGACGCAGAAGAGGGCATAATTTATAGGCCAACGACCCCCACGCACATGCTTAACTTGGACTAACCTGAACAAATGACTTTCTTTTGCCACTTCACCGCGCTGTGCTCTTGTTACGTGCGTCTTGTTTACGTTTTACTGTATACGGTAAATCGCAGCGTTTATGTCACGAGTGACATATAGTTACTGCAGTAAAAATCGTTACATATTAATATTTTATCAGTACATGACGTTCGATCTCTAAATCTATAAAATTTAAGTATGAAATATTTCGCGAGTCTATCGGCAATCAGTTTGAAAATATCGCGTTAAATGACTCGTCGATGATTCAAAGCCGATTCGAAGCATACAATTACTTAGAACACCAACCACTACGTGGTTTTCAATCGTTTGGAGAACGTTGTGACGGTTCGTCTCATTCCCAAGCGATCATTTGCAGCCTGGCACGCAGCCGTGATCGGATAATTAACGTCAGTCTCCTGCGAACTCCTTATCCCTCAACTTTTCTACCTGGATATTCCGAATGCCCCGCCCTTTCAACGCGTTCAGTGTCGCGCGGTCATCGTTGACAGGCTGAATCCTGCGAGAATTCGGGCCCAGAATACATTGTGGGTTAGCTCCTCGACAATGATTCCGTTTCCTTCTGCCTCTCAATATTTGGGAAACGAAGGGCTTCAAATTAGTCTGTTCGTGCTTCTGAAGAATTCGTACACCGATACGCTCGAGAGCAGGTGTTGTATTTCTTTTCAACGGTTCGCTGAAAATAGTATTTAAATCTCACACCTTTCTCGTATGCCTCAGTATAAGCGCCCGCTCATTTTATACGCTCGCCTTTCAGCGATATTGCAAACAAACAAGCGACTATAATCTAAAATATATCCGCATCTTTTTCAAGAATTTAAAAAGCCTTCTTGATTCCAAACGGCGTCGCTTATGACCGCACCGCACAGACGCGACATCAAACAGCGCAAAACGCTCAAAAAGGCCGTTCAAACGAAAGGACGGCGTGCACGGTGGCAGCGCGTCCTGAAAATATTTGACCACGGCAAACGCCACCGCACGTCCTCATATGTATGGTCATCAGTGCTGCTCCGCGCTTTCGTCGACCGAGCGTGCATTTTGTCCCGGCGAACGTATATATAACGCCGCAGCCGCAGTTGGCGCATGGAAAATCATTTCCCCGATGCAGGCGGGAGAGCTAGTGCAAAAAGCTTGGAAATTCGAGGATAATGCGACCGATGGAACTTCTCGATGAAAATCCGCGCCGAGGTGAAATTTCTCACCTCTCGCGGAGCGTCTCAGTCGCTCATTTAATCCTTTTTTTCGAGATGGAAAGACAAAATTGAGTTTTCCTTTCGCGGTATAGCGTTTAACTAGAAAGTCGTGCTGTTTTATTTCACTAGTAGTCAAAAATATTACTCGAATAAAGTGCACCTTTGCTCGAGCGTTTTAATGGGATTTCTATTTTATTCTCAGTCTCAGCGGGATGATTATAAGTCTGAAACGTGAGTTTCTTAAATCGAATGAATTTTAATTTTGTTAAATCAACGCTTGATGACTATCCTAACATTAATTGACCCGCCAAAAGAGAACGTACAAAGTGAAACCATTGACAAAAATCAAAGTTGGCAGAACTTGGTATTAAATTTTTTTGAATTTAGAGCCTCTTTGTAATACCACATTTGAATCCTCAAGTTAGTTTAGTTTTCAGAGTCACGTGCATAACTCTTAAGCCGAAACTACTAAAACGCAAACATCCCGACGATGAAAAATACGCGCGACGACAACGGTGAATCGGACAAAAACCTGGACGCGCGAGTGATTTAAGCGGCGTTCTTGAACCTGTAAATCACCTCCCCAGACACCGCCGCTTGTCTTGCATAAGAGAATCCACGACGACTGTGGTGCGACTCGACACTTTTTTGCAAGCAATTGACGTAATCGACGAGCTGATATTTACGCGCCGATAAATAATCGCGATGCGCAAGTATAGCGGATGCGACTTTTTTTCCTCGAGATAGGTGAAATTCTCTCGCGCGTCGTGCAAAAACTTCTGCTGTTCTGATCACAAAGCTCAGAAACTCTAATGAAGTCGTTAACTTGCGAGGTATCGCCAAACATCGATTCTCCATCTCGATTTTGTATCAAAGCGGAGTCGAAGGTACTATGAATATAGCGAATCGCACGCATAGGATGTAGTGCGAAGCAGCATATACATACTTTCTGAGCATTACGCATGCGATTTTTTTCGGTTGCGCTGTGCTGATCGACCGAAGAATGCGGAAAACTGCGAAAGTCACGTTGAGCACAAAAACTCTACACTAAAATAGCACAGACGAGTATAGATTAAATAACGAGATTTTTTTGAGAAGAGTTTATGGTTCGCTATAAGACAATAGTGGCGACTGTCAAATAATTCGTATCTGGATAACCAACCGTTTTTTTCGTCAAACTTCGGATATCCACACCTGTCCTACAAACCGTTCCGTGCAGGGATCGAATTTCCGTGAGGCTACCGTTGTAAACCCGCGCAATTCTACCGACTGTTTGTCTAGCAGCGCATATAGACGCCGGCGAACGTGTAATCGTTTAGCGTTACTCTATACACATCCGGGCACTCGAATTACAAGCTGCCTAAGTGCGCGTGAGATTCTTTCGGTATCGATGAACTGCTAAAGAGGCTCGAATTGTCGTTAGGCCAGAACGACTCGCGGTATGGGCGATTATGCAGAGACAATAACCACGTTAACCCAGAAGAGTTTTCTGATTGCTATGAAAGGGGCAAAATTAATTATGGATATGATTTTGCAAAATATTAATACACCATCTATATTACATCAAAGGCTAACCTATTTTTTTTTCATGTTTGTTACAGGTAAGTCGTCGCTATGTGCTTTGCTATATGTGTTGGGAGCTTAATCGATGATCCGCAATTTGGTAAGCTATCCACTGTTTCAAACGAATATTTTTTTTCGTCCATAACCTGCGACTCTGCAGTGCATCATTACGTAAGCTTAATTTTTTTATTTAATAAGTCACGTGCATTGCTCGCAAAAAGTTGTACGCCTGTATGGAATAATACAACGTGTGTTGCGCAGTGCGCCGACATAGAATTCTCGTGCAGGTTGCACAACGTTTATTATCCGTCGAGCTGAATAATCTTGCGTCAGCGCAAAATTTCGAATTTTATGCTCTCTCGCATGCGCAGTGTTCGGACACACACACACACACACACACCCGCATACACACACAGCCGGCGCCGGCTAATAAGTATAGACAATTATCCCGGAATTTCCCGGCGAGAGCTGAATTCTGGTCAATCAGCGTTCACCTCGTTTCACCCCCGGCGCACATCAGGCAAATCCCTCTGTCCCTTGTTTCGCTCGTATAAGTATAGCGTGTGTGCGCCCGCGTCGCACCGCAGCACGCGCTCGCGTCTTCGAGCGAAAAAAGAGGGCTAGAGAGAGCGAGAGAGAGAGAGAGAGAGAGAGATAGAGAGAGAGAGAGAGAGAGAGAGAGTTCCGGGGGGGGGAAATAGGTTAACGCCGCGGCATCCCCCGAGAGAAGGAGCGAGCGCAAGACCATCCGCGCGCGGCAGAAAGGGTAGCAGCGAAGAAAATAGGAGGGCAGAACGCCGAGATACGCCGGAAAGGGAAGGAGAGCCCGGCAGAAAAAGGAGATACTGGCTTACGTGCGTCAGAGAGTCAGGGCGAGCGGCTGAAAGGGACAGGGCTAGAAGTAGGAGTAGAGAGCGGGAGAGAAAGGTGGATCGCGCGGACAAAAATTTATTGTTTCGTGCGAGGGAAGGAAAATTTAATCAACTGGTCACCGGTATATTTTGTGTCACGTGCGCGAAGAAAAAGGAATTTAGTCGCGGAAAATATAGGGCAGCGAAAGCTCGTGCATCGACGTCGAGAGCGGCAGCCACGGTCCACAGACGCCGTGCTCGACACGCGCTCGCGAGGATGTCGTCGCTCTTTCTCATCCGCGATGATTTTCTGTTCAGCTGCAGGCGGCTTCGCTGCCGAGGTGTACTGAGCGTTGGCCGCGCGTTCGCTATCCTCGCTCTCTCTTCTGCTGCCTTCGGTTCACGTGTCTCCCTTCCACTCCTCTGTACGTACATCGGTCGTCTCTCTCGCTCGCAGCTCCGATATTCGAGCGCGCGCGCAAGTGAGAGAGAGAGAGAGAGAGAAAGAGAGAGAGAGAGGGAGAGAGAGAGAGAGAGAGGGAGAGAGAGAGAGAGGGAGAGAGAGAGCCTCGCCGGATAGGAGTCGTGCGGCGCGTTGTGCGTGGAGAGCCCCTCCACCATCTTTCTCTCTCGTGGCGTCACGTCTCTCTCTCCCTTCCCGAGCTGGCGCGTCGTCTCTCTCGCTCCAGTGCGGCCTCCGCTCTCTCCGTCTCCCCCCTGCTCTCCCCTGTCGCTGCGGCGGCGGCGGTGAATCCAAGCGCCTCGTGCGACCTCAGCGCCGCTACGCTCCGCAGTAGTAATGCGACCGCTTCCGAGGAGTGTGCTCGCGACAGTGTCGCCGCTCTTCCAAATCTCGGTATTCTCCGACTCGTTCTTCGATCTGTGAAGCAATAAGCTCATACAGCAGCCGAGCTCCTCATCGCCGATAAGTGTGTGCAGTCGTTCGTTCGCCCGACGTCCGCCGTCGTCTGCTAGCGAGCCCCGAAAATTTTCGGCCCTACGCCTCGGCAAGCGTCTGCTGTACCTTTCGTGGCATCGTTCGCTCGCGTCGTCCGTGCATAGAGTTGGCTGGTTGAACAGTGCGCGCGATGTACTCTTTTCGAATGCAGAGGATTTCTTTCGAGGGATGAAGCCGCAACGGAGGATCGGCCCAGTTCGGCGCATCCCCTGCGGCGACTGACTCTCTTCCCCCGAGAACCGACTCCCATTGAGATTCCAGCTCGGCCCCCGACTCCGAGAAGCCTCGTGCAATTAACACGAATACCGAGCCATAAACCGCAGGTATACAGTGCCAGTACCCGACGAATTTGCCCGTGTGTCGAAGGAGCAGCAGCAGCAGCTGAGAGACACGATGACGATGGCTCGCGCGTTCCGAGCTAGACGGCAGCATCGGCGCCGCTGCATCGAGGCGACGACGACGTGACAACCACGTGCTCCATCCCCCAAGACAGCTCCTGTGTCAGGATCGCTACGTCGGTACTGGCATCCTCGCGTGCGTACCCCTGTGCCGGTGAATCATGTGAATTTGTGAATTAATCGTGATCTAAACAACGTCCTTTGAAGTGATAAACAAGGAGTGCAATAGTATCTTGTATAGTATCTAATGTCTAGGGCCCAGTGTAGCGATTGGCAAAACTAGCTAACTACAGCCGTGTCAAGTGTTTTTCGCAGCGAGTATACAGTGTTCTCGTCGAGTGAGGTACAGTGCGCGGCGAGTAATGCAACGCACACTATAGTCAGCTGCAGCCCCGACAACCAGAACAGAAGCAGTGCTCAGAGTGAACTCGGATCGCGCGGAGCCCTCGGCGGAAGGAGTCGTCCGCCGTCCGTCCGTCCGTCTGTCTGCCTGCCTGCCTGTGCCGGAGAGCACCAGTACATCGGATCCATAGTCTGAGGGCCTTCGTGCCACCCCGGCCAACGTCATTCTTTCAACCCTGTCGTGCGGCGGCGCGAGCCAGAGCGGTAGCGTGTTCGGCTCGAGCCTCGTGTTCGGCGAGACGGGTGGCGTCGTGGAGGGGGGAGTAATGCCGGTGAGGGTGGCGCCGCGCCCCCCAGGTGGACTACTCCACGGCGGCGTGCCGGTAGCGCCGAGCAGCGTAGTGAGCGGTGGTCCCGGCTCGGTCTCCGCTGCTGCAGCGGGCCGTTGCAGCCTCGGCGGACCAGCACAGAGCGGTTCTCCCCCTCTGTCGACCTCATTGGGTCTCGGGGCCGGCGGTCCCGGAGGTCCCGGCGGCGCGGGCGGACCCGCACCCGGAGGCGTGGGCGGCGGAGGCGCTGGGCCAGGAGGCCCCGTCAGCGCTCAGAACCCCCTGCAAGCGATGGCCTCGGCCGCCGCCTCGCTCACCCAGCTCAACAACATGGCCAACGGGCCCTTGCCACCGCTCGGAAGCGGGCCGCAGGGCCCGCCGAGCCTGCCACCCCCGCAGCCGGCCACGACGCCGACTCACGGCGGTCCTCCAACGCCTCATCAGGCGGGAGTCGGTGGGCCCCACCTCAACGGGGCCTCGCCGAGCCCCCACCCTATGCCCCACGGCATGATGAGCGGCTCGCCGCACGCGGCCCACCCGCACATGGCCGGTGGAGGGCCCTCGCCCCACCCGCACCATCCGGGGCCTCACATGGTCGGCTCGCCGCATCACCCGGGCCCTCACATGGGACCCGGGGGCATGATGGGACCCGGAAGTATGCAGGGCCCTCAGGGCGGTCCCGGCATGTGTGGACCTGCGGGACCCGCGGGCCCGATGGGACCACACGGACCTCATCCACAAGGACCAGGCGGAGTACCTGGCCAGCCTCACATGCACAACGATCCGTTCTACTGCTCGCCCTTCGGATCGCCGTACTTCAGGTACTGTCACCCCACTCTCTAAACAGAAGTCAGCTTTGACGAATACTTTGATAATCGCGATAATCGTCCCCGCACTGCCCATCGCACACCATCGTCATTTTTCATAATCAACATTTTTCTCGAAAAAAAGTCATTTGAATGTGATGAATGGCGCGCACGGGCGATGTAGCGGTTACGTCGCACTTGCACTTGTCGAACTCTTTATGAAATCTACATCTCACGACTTAAATCAAACGGACTTGATGCTAATGCGCTTGTCGTCGGCGCTATTTATCACGAGCGATCATTTATTGTGCCTCGCGAGCCGTAAAACGTCGCGGAATAAAGCGTATTTCTCAGGCCGCTATATTCTCTCCTCTCTCCATAAATCTTGCCGCTCGCGACTCTCTCGCTCGCGTTGCATCGCATTAAACATGCGCGCGCGTTCTTACTCCCCGAACTTTATCCGCGTTCTCGCGCTTCGGAAATCTGACTTCTCCGACCGGAAGAAGGGGACGAGCCGCGAGGAGAGAGAAAAAACGCCTGCATCGCTGAAACACACTGACTTGTTTCTTCCGCGCGTCCATAGATTATTCTCCTCTTATAGCCGGTTAAGAATCGCCGAATCCGACGAATGATCAATGGCTTGTTCGCACGAAAATTGGTATCACACACTGTGGTATACATTCGCAACAGCACCGCAACGACGACACTTTCGAGACTACTTTGAATCCTTCTGGGAAACGTTACACAGCCTGCATTCCCGTTCATCATTTCCGCGCTACATTATCATCTCGAACGCATTCCCAGTGGCCGGTGCTCGCGCAGTATAATGTCACCGAGAGAGAGAGAGAGAGAGAGAGAGAGAGAGAGAGAGAGAGAGAGAGAGAGAGAGAGAGAAAGAGAGAGAGCGCGAGAGAGCACCTTCCCGTACTGCTCGCTAACAGTATACCTCGAGAATCCGTTATCGGTCGCGCGCGCGCACTTGAGCTTCCTTCGAAGAGGAGCGAATCCTCGATTCTTGCGTGAGATGAGACGACGTGTGGAGCGCGTGTATGTATACACACGAGTATACGGAAAAGTGAAGACGCACGAAAAGGACGGTTTACCGAGAAAAACACATAGCAGCGACGCTCGATTCTCCGGAGTGAAATCGAGATTCTCCGTACGGAGCGAAACTGGCCCAGGAGAATTGACATTCCTATTTTCTTTCTCACGTTTAACGCGTGGAGATTTTTTTCCAAACGCTTTGGATTTGCTCGGAATCGACGGAGATGAGTAGTTGCATAATAGATGTTGGTTGCAAAAAAATTACTTTACGTCGTTTTCAATGTCACGGTGCACGTTTCCGACTATACGTGAGCAAACACGCTAACTGCGCGAACAGCTATAATTTCTAGTTCGAATTCACATACGTCCCCGTGGAAGTAGCAGAATATATAACCAAGTCAAGGATCACCGCACTCTTTCCTCCCGGCTCTCCGTCACTGTCTCGTTCTCTCGTAAACAGGTGCGAGAGAGAGAGCCGGCGTTATGTACGTCCCTGAATTTCGGTGCCATCTCCTGGATTGTCTATTCTATTCTGCGCCTCTGGTGTTTTTCTCCTCGTCCTTTGACGACGATCGCGCGATATGTATATACTCGTCTAGGCCGAAAGAGGAGATAGAGAGAGAGAGAGAGAGAGAGAGAGAGAGAGAGAGAGAGAGAGAGAGTTCACATGCGAAACTACTCGTGTGGTCTCTCGCTCCCGCCGCGTCCTTGGGAACGATCGGACTGGTGCGCTACACGTGAAATAATTCATTCGCTCGACGTCTACTCTCACGCAGGCGTTGGCTTTTTCTTTTATCTCCTTGGCTGGCTCGCTCTAGGATACACTTTTGTAGGCTCGATTTCGCTGAAATAATTGGACTCTCCTCGGCGTTTGATGGAATTTATGGGCACATCGCGTTCACTCGATTCGACGGTCTTGTATGAATTATAGGCGAGCCGATCTTAAAAGACAATTCGGATAGATAGCGAATCAGCGCGACGAATATGCGGTTTATTTAGCAGCGCGTGAAAATTGCAGCGGTCGTTGCGGGGACTACCGAAAATTCTGGCTTGCAGATTTATTCATCGCTTCTGTCTAGACAATTCGAACATAAAATTAATTCAATGCTTTTGCGATGGTTTTTCTAGTTTTCAACTTTCGTCGACCGTAGATGCCGTTCCTTCGCCAAAATTCGGTTATCGTTATTGGCACTTATCTATATCGACGCCCAGATTATCTTATCGACAGCTTCCGCTGGGCTCTCGATCGCAGAGAAACTTTTTTCTCTCGTTATTCGCGTGGCGACGTCGCGACTACTTATACCATTGTAGCACACGAACTCGCGTCAACAAAATCGCGTTCAATAATAGACGCTTCTCTCGGAATAGTTGGACCGATCCGAGCATAGATCGCATGCCGATAATGGTCGCGCGGCGGCGCGTTCGCACACGCGCTGACATTTTTGCGCAACGACACGCACACACACGCGAGATTATTCTACACTTCCGAGGTCATCTTGATCATCAGGCGCTCGTAGAGTCCTTCGATCATCCTTCGTTTGAATGACATTTTCTCATTTCTGCCGTTTCTTGTACGTGCGATATTTGTATTTTTGAAATTTTGTTTCGTCGAGTAACACACGCCGTCATAAAAGCCACACGCACAGGTGTCTCGTGTGCTCTAGATCGCAGGTGAGACCGAACAGGTGCTTCGCCCTTTGCAAGACTTCTTCCGAGCGTATCTTCTCTCGAGCTATATAAGCTGAGATAAAGGAGTCCTTGGACACGTGTGCCATTACTTTATTTGATTTTTTTTTTTAAATTGAAAGCGATAATATTATTGATTCGAAATGGGTTATCGATTTATACGTAAAGTTTACTTAACATTCCCGTCGAAAAGTCTCGCTTTCTATACCTGCCGCTTTGGAGATGAAATTTAGTAAAGCTTTTGCGGTAGTTCTTATCCAACAGCTACTTCTCGCGGTCTGCCTATAACCAACATCCCGAGCATCGGCAACTATTACGAACTTAGCGCGTGCTATTGAACCAGCCGCAGGCAGCTATACACTTTTGTCTAATCGATGCCGCACGGCGTTGGCTCTCCGACTATAGAGGATAAGAAGTACCTTGATCGCCGCTGCGCGACAGTCGATTTATAACAGGCGAAAAAAAACGCGCGATAACCGGCACGGGGCATCGCGTTTCAAGAGCGTGGCCGCAATTTTTTCGCGATTAATCGATAAACGGGAATTTTTGTAGGTACTTGGGAAGGTAAATACGCGCTGTTGTATAGCTCGTGACTCAGAGTGATTGGGGCTATTTTATTTTTCGTATTTTATAATAATTATACGATTCGGGAAGTGAGTAAATTTTATAGATCGTCCGATCTGATGTCACGACGATAGGTGACTTATGGTATATAATCCTTTGTTGTAATCAAAGTGCTTCTATTTACATTGGGTTCAGCGTGTGAAAAGATTATACTAGAAGAAAGCAGATGTAATTCCATTTTCGCCAATCTGCAGCGCAGTTATTGCACTTTAAACGGCTGCTATCTCTTGACTTATCAGACTGCAGCAGTTCCGTTTGTATTTCAAGGTTATGATTTACTTGAAGAGAATTTCGTATACGTACGTGCAAAGCTATCCGGCGTTTTTTCTCGATTTTTATCGATCATCGATGAAATGTTATTTTCACGTCCAAGAAAAACTCTGACACATCGCGGTACGACCTTAAAAAAAGGAAAAAAATATTTTCCATATTTGAAATTACGTAATGGCATTTTAGCGCTCCTTCGCTATATCTATTTATAATGACTAAGTCACTGGTGTTCATTATCAGGTTTGCACTGGAAAACATCTTCCTCTCGCTGCGAGCGCGCGCGCCGCGTGGGTCAGTTATGAAGAGTTGAACTGTTTATCTTATTGCGGAAGCAAATAATTAATTTACCGAGATCACACCAAGGCTGCGAATAGCTCGGTACAACGACAACAAACATAATTAAGCAGCTCTATTTTCGTATACACTCGAAACGTTTTCGTACGACGACAACGATCTTATTCTCTGCAACTCATAGCAGCCCTCATTATTCTCTCTCATTCGTCGGCTGAGCGATCCTGCGTTTTCCCCGCGGGACACCGAGAGCCTCTCGAAAATCCAAAGCCATCGATCGCCGCGCACAGAAGCGAAGAAGGATCCTCGAGGCCCCCGCGCAGGTATGGAGCAGCTCGCCTCTTCGTTTATGAGTGCTGAAAAGCGGCAGAACTGAGAGAATGCGCGCACGCCACTATGCGGAGGGGGGAGCGAGCGAAATAAAGGTGCGGAGAGAATGCGAGACGGTCATTGCGACAATAATCCGCCGTGAGGAGGAAAGAATGAGACCGAGGAAGAGAGGGAGAAGGTTTCCTGAGTCACGCTTTACCTAGAAAAAGTCCGCTACATAGCCGGTGCGCGCGCGCAAGCGCAGGTGTCGGCTCTTCCGCTCTACGCTTGCATCGGGACAGGTGTATTTTTGCCTAGGGGACTTTCTCTCTGTGCAACGTGTTTATATACACTGTGCCTGGCTGCGTCAAAACTCGGAAGATGAGGACTGAACTAATTTTTTTCTCTTAACGATCATACGCTCGATTGTATTACGCGTAGACAGTGTGTGTGTGTGTGTGTGTGTGCGTGCGTGTGTGTGGCAAGGCGTTATTGCTCTGGAAAATTTTTTTTTTTGCCTTCGACTTTCGATAGTTTCTTTTCGCCGTTGCATGTTTATTCGGAGAAAGTCTACTGCAGCAACGGTCGGCTGTAGTCGAAGTGAAATTTAGCCAGCATGACAAAATACGTTGGCGTAAATAATTACAGGGAAGAGAGTTGAGCAAAACTATCCTTTACAAAGCGCTGCCATGTGTATAATCCCGTTCAGGTGGCTGAATTGAAGCGTCTCGCACAAATTCCTCGGAACATCTTTAATTTCGAATTCGCAAATACAAAAAGAAGCCGATCCCTTTCAATTATCGTTTCTCTGCGCGCGACACCGGTCCGAATATATTCGAACTCTCTCAGACTCGATAAGCCCTCGACTCGACGAGTATGGAAAAAAGGGAATAGAGACGTGCACAACGAGCGCACACACGAGCGAGCCTGTATTACTCATCGGCCGTCGTCTGCGCCCCTGATAATAATTGCAGCTGATTGGATAACCGCGAGGTTATCGGTCTCCCGCGACTTGGACGATGCACTGGATATAAAGCTGCGCGGCTGAAAAATCCCGGTAAATATTATGCGCACGTATGCGCGTACGTGCGCGAATGCGAGACGAGTTTTTATACGGCAGAGCCTGTGCAGAGCGTGGGCCGCTGTATATGAATCGATCCGAGTGGAACGCGTGGCGCGTGTCGTTTTCGCGCGCCTGAGACTCGACTCAGCGCCGCAGAGAGGTTTGTTTATTGAGTTATCCAAGACTACTGATACAGTCCGCCGATGTGCGTCCGCGCTTTTTGTAGGTCAGGGTTCATCGAGTATTTTGTCTCCCCTCCGAGAAGAGCATCTTGGAAAGAGATTGAATTTTCGACGCACACGATCCATGTGCAGTGAGGTGAAACAGATCACTCGGAGATAAAAAATATCATACGAAACCGCCTGGTATATTCTAGGGAAGACAGAGACGTCTTTATCATCGCAATGCACGTCGCTATTTCAATCTCCTCTCGGGCTTTTTCTCCGGTGCGCTAGACGGCGGCGCGACGGGAAGCTAGTGCACGCAACGCATATGCGCCGCAGCCGCGCCGCCTTCGCAATATGTCCCCCGTCATCGTCGCATCATCCATGCAGCGGCTAGTGAGCTCCATGGTGCAGGCGGCATTCCACGACAGACCGGCGCGGGACGATGCGCTTCTTGCGCCGCGACGTCGTGATATTTGAAATTCGTTTCGGGGATTTTATCGGCTATACGCTCATGTAGTCGTGAATGTTCTCTGAAAATAACTGCATTTTCTGCAAGGCAGAATATGATACTTCACGCGCAGTTGTCTTTCTCTCTGTCTCGGTGACGGTTACGCTGAAGTGCAAGAAAATTAGCAATTCCTGAGTATAAAGCAGCGGCGCAACTGCATTATTCCGCGGGCAATTTGCTTTGAAACTCGGAACTCGCGCGAGGAAAATGAAGGTATACTCTCTTGGTGTACAACTCTTGCGCGAGCGTGTAACCCTACGACGCGGTCCTGAATTTTCTCTCGAAATTCGGTGCGAAATTTCGAAACTCGCGTGAATTCTGAATTGACGTCTGTGTGCAGCGCAGATAACCGTCCTATATTTAACATTTTTCGAAGAATCGTTGCAGCGCGGCCACGAGATAAAATTGTCCAGAGCCTTTTAAGTGTCTCGGGTTCTCGAAGATAAAAAAAAATCGAATACGCGTCGTTGCATATATATAGGTACTAGCTGCTGTTGCGCTGTGTGTATAATGAATACACATCCTTTTCGCTCGAGCGTCGAAAGAAGTTTATGAGTCGCGATGATTTACGACGACTGATTGAATGTGGAGAGAGAAACTTTTCCAGGAAGCCAGAATTTTCGTGCTGTTATCCTTTGGCTTTTTGTACGCGTGATTCTCATGAAAAGTTTCTCCGGGAATGGAAGGGATCGAGGGTACAGTGTGCACGTCTTTACAAAACTTGTTTGACCCAAATACGCGTATTACGAAAATATTTCGTTAGAAAATCGAAACTAATCAGCCGCAAGCTTAGCTCAATCTTAAAGTTGACTAATTGCCCTAAACTCAGTACTATACACGTCAATCGCATCTCCTCAGCAGTGAATCGGCACATTGTCCGCATGTATCTCGAGTGGTCAATTACGGGCATCACAAAGCAGATCCGCATTCGCGCGCTCCGGAGAAAAAAGCGAGCACCGCGACGGAGAGAAAAAGCGGCGAGAGAGCTGCTCTTGAATAAAACAGGCTCATCTAATTATCGACACTCGTCTGGCTAATTGTGCCGCTGCTGAACTTTTAACGTCGTCGGCTATATACTCTTCGAAAGTGTATGGTATATATACAGCGCCAAACGCAGCGAATAATTCATGCGAATGCGTTCCTTCGTCTCATCTCTCCGCTGGACTCTTCGAAGTGGGGGCGATCAAGCGTTTCGCGCTAACTTATTGAAAGGTTCGTCCGCCCTATAGCAGAGACGACGCTTTCCTTTTTTTTGTCTCGGAAGAGGTAATTAAAAGTCCGCCCGCGCTAATCCGGCGCTCGCTAGCTTCCGTTAATTTTTTGATGCACCGGAGAAAAACTTTTTCCCCCTTGGATAAGGGTTTCACTTATTCATTCACCTCGCGTCTTTGTCGCGCACTCGATACGAAGGAAAGCGCGCGCGCTGTGTGTAATTATTCGATCAATTAATCAATCGCGCGTAGCTCACGCTAGAAACAAAGTTGCAGCGCGGAGTAGCTACATGAAAACGAAAAACGGTTAGTTCGAATTATCGATGAGAACGTCGTTTGGTTCCCCCCTTCGTTTCCCCCCACAACAGCAACGGGGGTGCGACAGGCGTCGAAGGTCGATTAAATATTACTCGCGGCGGAGTACATCAGCGCTAAATTCGCGATCGCAGTGCGCGAGCTGCGGCAGGCATCGGCCTCCTCAAGAATAGATCGCTCGGCCGCCGAATGAACCGCAGCGCAGCATCTCTCGTGTTCACGTGACCTCTCGGGAGGCCGCTGCGCTGCTGCAGCTCTCTCACCGCCGCCGCCGCCGCCGCCGCCACACCGCCGCGTGTGCATTCCGCGGGGAGTCGACCGGGCCGAGCTGCTACCTGCCCGCTTCTCTCTCTCCCTCTTGATGCTCTCGTATCGCCGAGAGCAGTGGTGCTTCTGCTCTGTGCGCAGCTTGGGCTGTGTTGTGTGAGTACTTTATGGGCTTGGAGGGCAGCGACGCCAGGCTTATGTATGAATCGAGAGAGGTTTGGTCGGTTGGCTCTTGAGTATGTGCTTTGAGAACTGTACAGCGCTTGAACCGTATCGATGCGTAACGCTTGTGGTTCGTTGAGAGTTGTTGCATTCATTCTTCGAGTATACACTGTGTACATCGTCTCTTGACAAATAACCCCGAGTTTATTAATTTTTTTTTGTCACGAATTCACAAGTCGCGCGCAGCTGCGACAAGATAAAGCGGGCGTCATAAATTCTGAAAGCGCAGCTCGCACTTTCGAATCAAAGCGGCACAGATTCCCGACGACTAATCGGCAAAAAAGTCGCGGCGCGCGCAAAAAGTAGCATCATCGTATACGCGGCGATGGTAGGCAGTCGCGCGAGCGAGATTCAAACGAGCGTGTAAGAGGCTGGAAGCGAGGGCAAAAATTGCAATCTCGCCCGCCACGAGGTACACCGCGCGCGCCTGTGTGTTGTGAAGAATCGGACGAGTCACGAGCCGGCGCGTTGTAGCAAAGTGCAGTAAGACGCTGTGTACAGTCAGTCCGGAGGGCGCTGATGCAAAAAATCGCCCGCGGCTAACGGGACGAAATATGCGCGTTGGAGGGAGTGTATGCATACCGCGACATTCGACGTATTCGGTTTTTGTTAAAAGTATTTTGTTCCCTCTTTAGTCGATAATACAAAAATCCCTCCTTATCGCTGCGATAATCACCACACACCTTCGAATAAACCTCAAAGATACAGGTTTTCCTTTATAGCCGCAACTATCTACTCATGTCATACTCCTTTTTGGCTCTAAATATTTCTCGAAGGAACAAAAAATCATTCTCCTGCGTCTCTCGAAAATTGAGGGATTCCTTCGTTCGCGTCATGGTGTTACAACGACGTTCGAGAGAGCATCGGAGCCGCGCACAGGGAGAATGAGAACCGTTTGCTATTCGCCAGTGAAGCGGTTCGTTCGCTCGCTATAGCGTCGGAGTAGAGTCGGCTCGGCCGGCCGGTTGCTTCTCTCTCTCTCTCTCTCTCTCTCTCTCTCTCTCTCTCTCTCTCTCTCTCTCTCTCTCTCCCTCGTATTATTCGTTCTCTCAAGGCCGCCGCTCCTCGGATCCTCAGCGTGCACCTCTCTTTGTCTCTGTCTCTCTCTGTCTGTCTGTCTCTCTCTCTCTCTCTCTCTCTCTCTCTCTCGCGCGCGCGCGCGCGCGCGTTCCCCTTTTTTTCCTACCTCAGCGCGCGCGCGCACCTCGTCGATCGCCGAGAGAACAGATACACGGGGAAAAGAAGATTGTGAAGTTATATGCTACCTTATAAATTTTCGTTTAATGTTTACAAAATTTAGTTTAGTGATATATTAATTTTTTTTTTATGTATGTAAATCATTTTTGATAATCTCATTCAGAAAGCTTCGATTTATTCGGCTAGAAAGAATGAATCGAAGAAAAATACTCAACTCGAGAGTGTTTTGCTGATAAATTGCGTATTATTGTCCGATACTAATCGAGTAATCTAGCTGCATTCTCTCAGCGGAGTTATAGCTGTTGACTTTTCCGAATAACAGCGATAATTTTTCCAAGCCCGATATCAAGCTTGACAAAGTATAAACATCGCGGGCGAAGAATCGCGCGGAGAGACGCGACTAAAACTGAAAAATCCCTGGCTCCAGTTGTTTGACTTTCATCTTGCATTCGCGTGTGCGTGTGTATGTGTGTGTGTGTGTGCGTGTATATATATATATATATATATATATATATATATATATCGGTAACGGCGACGACGTTGGATGGGAACAGACAGATAATAATAGCGATCGGAGAGAGAGAGAGAGAGAGAGAGAGAGAGAGAGGGAGAGAGGGAGAGAGAGAGAGAGAGAGCCATACAGCCTTGCTATATAGACTTTCGGTCTCGACTCGCGCGAGATTACTTTTTTCTCACGCGTACTATACTCCCCGTTAAAAATATATCCTTCGAGAGACGCTTTTTATGTCTGGACACACGCAGCGCGAGAATATTACGAAAATACGAGCTCATTCTGGCGTGGAAAATTATTAATCGGGCGACTCGTGGCCCGTGAACGTGTGTGCCTTGTAGCGCAAACGCTCGAGCTTCGCGGGAATGTAAAAAAGTGATAAATATTCCAGGAATAGCCGTTTCACGCACGGTTGATATGAATTTCTGTTGCGAGGGTTCAACGAGCAATGCAAATAGTCGTGCGCTGTAAAAAACGTTCGATGAACGTTTCGAATTATGATAGAGTTAAATTTGCGATGCCTAATTTTTCTTTTCTCTTTTGTTACAGGTAAGCTATCCAGACAACTTTTTCAGTTCGCACAATGCTTTTTGTCGCGTGCGTATACGTAGAAGTTGCAAGTTCGATTTTGGTGAGTTGAATGCTTCAATAAACGCCGCTTATTACCCATCACAATAAACGGTTTAGCAAAGAATAAGTTGCGCATGAAAATCGTTAATTGAAACTACAACTTTGCGAATAGATTAGCGCACCGCGTGTAAAGACGTTTTGTGTATAAAATATATAAAGCAATCTCGATTAACCATTTCTCACACTCCCTGATTAACAAGCGGATACACATTCATTAAACGTAATAACTCCACATAATTACACACATATTATACTCGCAATCTAGTAAGGATCGCTCGAATCAACGTTATAGCAGCTGAAGTGTCGAAATAAATTATCACGCACGGAGTGAATTAAAATCCAAGCGCAGCGAATCCATCTTCTATAATTCCATAAAAGCGAAAAACCGCGCATTGCCGAAATAAATCCCCTTCGGAAAAGCATCGGTTTCAACCCGAAACACGTGTAACGTATACTCCACGCACTGGCGTACACAACGCAGGGCGACGAGAAGAAGGGGGTGAAAAAGGGCGGGCGGGCTTTCGCGATTTACTTGTAAATCCACCCTCCTTGTTTTCCCGGTGCTGTGTACGCCGCGGCGCGAGGAGAGGCTGCACAGCGATCGGCGAAATTTGCATGCGGTCGTCTAGTCGCCGACTCAGCATCGACGCGATTCGGCTGTGCTATATGTACAACTAATACGGAATCTCGTCTTCTCCTTCCGCGAATCGCCGAGGCGTGATGCGTTTGTGCTGCGGCGTCGTGGGACTGTATACTCTTTACGAGCTCGGTATTGCGTGCGAGCTAGTATATAATAGCTCGGAGTTACAGAGCAATTCGTTCGAGTCAAAGGGGCGCCTGTTTCTCTAATCGGTCTCCGCAAATTTTCACTTCCATACGCCCGGCTAACAAGGCTAAACATAGGTCCCAAATAAAGAGCGCAGAGACGCGACCCACCAATAAAAGCCGCCGAGACAGGCGCGCTTCAAAGTCTCCGTCAGCGGTGCGCGCGAGAAGCCGTAAATGTCACATTCTCTCCTCGACGCGACGCTTGCGGCTTCGAGGCGCCGCGCGAAATCGCCGAGGAAAGAAAAAAACGAGTAGACACCTCCGAATCCAAGTGCACGCCATCGTTGCACGCACGCGACGACGTAGTGCAGGAGGACATAGCAAAGAGAAATGTTAATAGGCTGACTTCTTTCTGGGAATCGGTTCTGCGCGGCGCACAATCATCGAAATCGTCAACCCTGACTTTTATCCCTCTTCTCGCCTTCTTCGCGAGCCTGATTCCGCCGGCGACGAACACGCGACGATTATAGGGGTTGATACCGCGCGCGCGAGCGAAAAACGAGTCGAGCTCGAGGATCGTAAATTACAGACTCGAGTCGCGCGCATTCCGTGGAGTGCGTTTTGGGCTTTGGAATCGAAAGTTAACGCGCTTGCGGAATAAACTGCTAAACAAAAGACGAGTTTGCTACCGCGCTTAATTTAGAGCCTGGCGGCTTTCGATCTTAATTACAGTGTAGTCAGCTCAGACGACATAATCACCGTGGCGCGGAAAGCTCGTTAAACTGGCCGAAAAGCTTCTTCGCGCGCAGGAGAGCCGAAAAATTGACGCGTATGCAGCCGCAAGCTCGGGCCCTTTGGAATTCATCGGGCGTCTATTTTACCTCGCCAGGCGCGTACGCAGCACATGCAGATCCAAAAACGAGGCGCGCCCTATAAGTATAATGCGTATGCGCTCTATGCGCAAGCCGCCGCGTGTGCGGGCCAGAAATATCGTGCATCGCTTTTGGCTTCGCGACGTACGTGCTGTAGTCGTATCCCTCGGAAGGAGTGAGTTTCTTGGCCTTTTCCTGGGTTTCCCTTTATGATTTACGCCGTTTTGTCGCTATACGAGCTTTTTTCAGAGAGCTTTTTCGCTTCACCTCGACTATCCGTGATTTTTCATCTGTTTATACAGAAATCGTCACGTCATGGATTTCTCACACGTGAAACTAAGCATTAATACTTACAAAACTGACAGCGATAGAGCTCGTCTGTGTATCGTTGGTTCCGCTCCCTTGATGTTTTTCCCTGTTTGACAAGCATACGCCTCTCGGTTCCTACCAGTCATCTCAGCCGTTCCCCCCTCGCGTCGTCCTCCCTCGAATTCTTTTTATACGCATACTCCGCCCGCGCCTATATGTATACCTCTATACTCTTTCCTCGTTCTTTCAACTCCTTTTTTCCACGCGCATTTTCCGGCGCTTTTTATAGACCGCGTGGCGCATATTCCCGCGTGACGTCAGAGACGAAAACACGGGCTCACACACATATATATCGCGTCCACTCGTGGCGACCGACCGCAGAGTAATCGTACGGTACGCCGCGCGATTTCCAGAAAAGCCCTTTAAATCCCGCTAAACAATTCGCCTCTCGGAAAGCCGCAGCAGCAGCGCAGACGTATAGTCGCTCGCTCTGTGCGCGCGAAGTCGAGGAGGAAGAGGAGGAAGAAGAAGAAGAAGAAGAAGGGACTCGTGTGCGCGCCTATTCCCACGGGAGATCCTGCACCAGGATTCCCACGTGCTCGTTCCTTCCCTCTTCCTCTCTCTCTCTCTCTCTCTCTCTTTCTCTCTCTCTCTCTCTCTCTCACTCTCTCGGATCTCCTTCTCGGCGAGACTGCAGCTCGTTCGCGCATGCACACGCCGGCTGGGCTGCGCACTTGCGTCGCCGAGATAGATAGAGGCAGGCTCGTATTCGAAATGATTAGAAATCGGGCAGTGAGATACAGAGAAAATTCGTCGAAAGCACATTTTGCGATATATATAGCAGAGCAGAGCGCGTGTGCGTGACCTCGACTAGATCGAGCCAGGCTCCATCAGAGGAATGCCTAAAAAAAGAAGCCCAGCGCGTACTCGCCCAACTTTTTACCATACGCTAACAGGCGACGTGCGCGCAGCTTCCGTCTCCCCTTTGCCCGACGCTCGCTAGAGTCTGTATTAGGGAAGTTCCTGCAACGTCGAAACTCCGCGGGAGAAAAATCGATCCGGGGAAAACAAGAGTACAGAGAGCCGCTGAGAACAGGAGGGGCTGCGCGTGTATAACGCTATAGGCTGCATTGTTCTTCTCCTCGTGCGAGCGAGGTAGAGAAAGAGAGGGGGAGTTTGACATTCAAATTTTCCGTGTTTACTCGGCGCCTGTCGAGCAAATTTTCGGACTGAATTATGCATGCGCGGATCTCGATGCCTTGTTTTTAAAGTCGCGCGCGAGCCCGCGGCTTGATTCAATTATATTATCGCTCCGCGAGATGTATGCACCGTCGTTGCTTTCCGTCGCGGGTTCTAGACTCGTACGAGAGAAAGATCGTCGCGACGCCGTGTCGCCGTACGGAGGTCGAACAAAGGCACACACGTGCGCGCATCGCGATTCAGCCCATCGGTGTACATAGAGAGTGAGAGAGAGAGAGAGAGAGAGAGAGAGAGAGAGAGAGAGAGAGAGAGAGAGAGAGTGCATCACACCGCGACCAATCGATGACCGGCTTCGCCGATGTATTAATAGCCGCGAGCGGCGTAGTTGTGGAACCTAAAATCCGTCGCATTAATATAGAGTGTAGAACGTTGACTGGACACTTGCGAGCGCGCGACGGCGAAACCTTCACTCGCGGTTCTGCTCGGTTTTTTTTCACAGCGGAAAATTAAATTTTATCGATCGTTACACAAATGTACAATTTATATATAGGCAAGGCTGCTGTGATATTTACTTTTACCAACTGCGTGCTTTCGAACTTTCGTTACACATCGCGTGCTGTAGTATTTCATACGAACTTGTGGGGATTTTGCGCGATCGGACAATGTAAGCATTGTAGAGAAGAGAAAGTATCGCTCGGGGGAGGCGATTGGCATTGTACGAAGTCTCGCCAAAATTACCGTAGAGTTCAGCAGTTTTAAAGAATCAGTTCGGTCGTTTTTGCTGGTGTGTGGTGTCCCGCGTAAGCGACCAATTTTACGAGTCGCGACTCGCCAAAACTACCAGTGGCACACCGTTGTTCTTACTGAACAGTCGTTACGGTGGCAGAACGGTTAAAACTACCGGACTTTACAGCAGAAACGACTGTGTTTTTTTTTTCAGTGTGTGTTTATTGCTGCTATACGAAAGGTCATCTGCTTTGCATTATTTATTCTTTAATGTTCGAAAGCTCGCGCTTCCAAAAATAATTTATAAGCGATCGAATGGTAATTATTGGTTACAGTATACGATGAAATATTTGCAGGATAATCGCTCATGGTTAATTGTATTTGCGCGACGTCAAAAATTGGCCTTGATTAATCGATGATTTTCGATCGTGTTCGTAGGGGACATCGCGAGGATTCGAGACCGGCTGTACTGTATATAGCATTCGTTTCAATCAGACCCTGGTATAATGATTGATGCTGTTTATATTATAGACTCGGTTATTAATTACGTTGTCACGAGCCTTTAATTATTAGTTAAAAAGTGATCAATAACGAGTTAATCATTCGGTAGCGTAATTTATTCAACGGGATCAGTCAATCTCGTTTCGCTTTGAGCTGCAGTAATTAATCGTTTTACATAATTGATTCCCATTGTAAATGTGAGCTCTTAGTCAAAATCACAGCATCGATTCGCACTTTTCGTATAAACATTACAATTGACTATAATATGCGAAGCGGTTTATATTTTCTTTTTAATTGTTGAAAAGCCGTTTAGCTGCACAACGCGCGATATGTAGGTAAAAATAGCAAGCGACAGAAATATATCTGCCCTATACACAGCGAGGATAGATTATTCTGCGGTGAACCATAAAAAGTGACTTCATCGTCACGGGCTAGACTTTGAGGTGTACACACATGCACACAATCACGTCGTCGGTCGACCACAATCCGTGAGCGGCGATAACGTTATCGACCTGCTATCGGCTTCGAAACGTTCTTTTCGCATGTGACTAATGCAACTTCGCATTAAACTATTGGTCGACGCGTATTTAATTGCGCCTAGGTTGTACAGGTGCATTATGAGTACGATGCGTTATCTCGACTCTATTTTCGTTACGCAATTGCGCACTTGAGCTGTCGACGCTATAATTTCGTGTTTATTTAAAAATAGCTTATAATAAAAGTGTCGAAATTACGTAAGAAAGAATATACTTCGACTTAGACTTTCAGAAATGCGAATAAGTTCCAGCGGCAGCGTTGATTAACGCTAGATTAAAATTCTCTAATTAAAAACGGAATAGTATTCTTATCATTCCAAGTTTTGTTTCCTCCTCCGATTTACAAGTCAAATTGCAAAGTCTCCCCGAATCTTCAACTATCCACCGCTACTGCGAGAAAGACTCTTCGGGCAATATGAATTATACAAAAACACGACTAATAATTAAAAATTGCAAAAATCACATCAACACGCTCGCAACTCGTTGTCTCCGTCTCTCTTCCAAAAAGAGAAATACATATGCGCAACGCCACAGAAACGGTATACAGTTGCACGTTCAACAAGCCCGAGGCGGTGGCGCGTGCAAGACCGACGCGAAGTTGGCGATGCCCTTAATCCGCGCAAACGCGGAAACTCGCGCGCAACAAACTTTCCGCGCAGTTGTATGCACATGGATAGGAAGGAGTAGTTCTCCGACTTCGTACACACACATACCCGCATGGCGATGATAGCAGCGAGGAAACTCGCTCTCTTTTTTTGGAGGACGATTCTTTCCGATGTGCCTTATCACGCGTGCAGATAATGCGCCTGCGACTGCTATGCCTTATCTCCTGGGTTTTTCTCTCCGCTTCTTGCGTAATATGGATTTGCCGGGAATCCTGTGTTGTCGTTGCTGACTCTCAGATCGTGCGCTGCACACGCGTCATTTTTTACGAGCGAAGCAATTGTCGTCCACGACCGAGACCTTCTCACGCGCTGCATGCATGGACGTGAAAAATACACGTGCGCTTCCGGATTAAAGGCGTTGCGTCACTCCGTACGTATCAGCTAGGAATCGCTGCGCGTGTGTCCTCCTCCGATGTGCGGATCAAGTGAAAAGTACGGATTTGAGCTGTGACATAATTCCCCCGGGTCGCACGCGAATTCCTCGCACTTTTCGTATTATGGTATAATGGCCGACAGATTGGATTATGCATGGGAATTTGAGCGATTCTTCTGATTCAATGCCTGATGCGACAATTGTCTCACCATCGAACTGTACGCGATCGATGTGAACGGTGATAATTTCGCGTTTAGAGGATTACATTTTCAGCAATACGTTGTATACACTGGAATAACATCATTGAAATTTTCAAAAACTCTAGTCCACGATTGGCGAACTCTTATAGATGCGTGCAGTTTATCGAGCATCGCACCGGAACCGATAAGAGCATATCTATCGATAAGAATTCTATCGCGCTTATGTACGCATATTTTTCGACCACTTTCTCTCTCTCTCTCTCTCTCTCTCTCTCTCTCTCTCTCTCTCTCGCTCTCTCGTTACGTTACATCGCGAGCTTAACTCTTTTACGTAACCTTGAACGATTGCAGTCTTATATGAGCGGATACGATATCGATACGGTTGTGTAAATGGATGAGAAATGCGACTAGAAGGCTTTTTCGCATTCGCGATTTATCCTTGTAGACGCAGTTTTAAACCGACTATACCAAAAGGGCCTCGAGTAGCGACGAAAGCATGCCGTGATAAATATAAGCTTACGCCTGTCACTGTCGGATTCAGCTCTATGACTGTCCTTCTCTCTCTCTCTCTCCCTCTGTATTCGCATCTTGGTGTGCAGCGTGTCGTTGCGGAAGCTCTTGCGGTCGTTGCGGGGTGAGCGCACCGCAGCCGATGCGTCGCACAGCCCTCGCGTGCGGTGCCCCGTGACGAGTAGTTACGCCCTCTGCGAGAGAGGAATTCCGCTGACTATATCCGTATTATACGAGCGGGAGAAAAATGCCGGCTGTTTGTTTCTCTCGTCGATCGAAAGTGCCGGTGATTAGAGCTTTGTGTTCGAGTTTGCGCCCCGATTCGAACCCGAAAATTCTCGAACCCTCTTCCAGCCTCGAGAAGCCACTCCGTGTGTCTATGTGGCGACTCTATTTTCGCTGTTGAGATGTATAAGACACTGCGCTCGTCGCCGAGACTAGATCAAATGGGAGACAAAAACGGGGAAGCCGCGGCGAAGGAGGGCGACGCTCGTTGCAGGCCGCGGATTTGGTATTAGAGCGGGCGAGCTTGAGGGAGAATGAGAGAGATAGGGGGAGAGAGAGAGAGAGAGAGAGAGAGAGAGAGAGAGAGAGAGAGAGAGAGAGAGAGAGAGAGAGCGCGCGAGGAGGTTTGGGCCTATATTTAGTCCGATAAAAATACATCATTGCGCCTCCCGCGCGACACGCGGCCTCCCGGCCTGCCGAACTCCCGATTTAAACTCGAAAGCGAGCGCGAACACCCAACGCGTCGTCGTCGGGCTTTTGGCGCTTGCTAGCTGCTATATTGCTCTCGAGACCTGTGCGCGTATTATATACCTTACGTTCTCGCGCGATCATCGCCGGTTCGGATTTATAACGAAAATCATTGTAAAATATACAAAATCCTTATCGGCTTCCGACTGGAAACGGGAAACGAGCGCAGCAGCTCACAGCTCCCCGAAAGACGATTTTCTTTCGATTAGCATCGCTCGAGAGTCAATAAACCGAGCGCGCAGAAGAGCGACTCTCGCGCGAATTACAGTGATCGGCGCGCGGCGCCGCCGTAAACTGCGCGCGGGGCGTAAACGCGAGTTTAATGGCGAATTATTAGCGCCCCTGGCGAAATCTCGTGCAGTTACCGAACTCTCGAGTGTTAGCTCTCTCTCACTCTCTCTCGTCTTCGGGGAAATCGTTTATTGCCAAGCGGTCATTATATAGCTGCTGCGTAGTCGGCGTCGTGGTCGTCGGCTTCTATAATGACGTTGTGCAACGGAGCCACGCGCGGGTCGAGGCCGACTGGACGATGATCGGACCAGCTCTTGTCGTTGTTGTAGATTGTAGATGTATAGCTAGAAGTTGACACAGGAGACACGATCAGGTGCGTGTGTTCAGTGGATGCACCGCAAGTATAACTGCGGCTCGTTACGGATGATTGCGAGAGGCTTAAGTGACTTTTTGGTTAATTGTTGTTTCTCGTCTCGGTGGTCAGCGCGTATTATTGCTCATTGTATGAGAGGAGCTCAAACTTATTGTGCGCTGAAACATAACAACAACTTTTTTTGTCATAGCTTCATGAGTGCATAGATAGTAACGGCAACACGTTATCGAATGCACGTCTCTTTTTGGAAAAAGTTGAATCAAGATACAACCAATATCTAAGATTTGCGCATTGCGCAAAAAATCTAATCGTTTACAGCAAGTCACTTCGACCAACTCGCTGCACAGCCCGCGCGCACGTGCTGCCCGACTATATGCAGCCGGGTCGGCGACGGTCGAGATGCACATACATGTATATTGTATATACACATAGCCATATATATAATAGCAGTAGCACACATGTGCGGCGACTCGCGCGCGCAGGCGCAGCAGTACACTTACCCGCGACGACGCGCGGTTGCGTAAACGCGATCGACTGACGTATAACGTGTATGTGTATCTATACGTGCCCTATACTCGTCGA